>NC_140954.1:86407997-86415497 GCF_014529385.1 Adiantum capillus-veneris
AGGCCAATTATGCTGGGTTAGAGCGTGTATAATAGAGTTGCAGACCTGGTTTCTATTAAACCCAATATTTCTTGATTAGTAGATTAACCTCCTCCCAGGCAAGAAAAGAAGTAGAGGAAGAATAGAAAATCAGGTGTAGCAGGCTGATGCAAGAGCCAATAAACAAACTTGTGAGGCCTATTGCTATTCTTTTTTAAGAACCCCACAAGTGGTAGTTTCAAGAGATCCCTTTTCCAAACAAACCTTAGGTCAAACCCACCGACAGACGGGATATGAAGGGAGATAGAAGGGTTAAGGGATTGGACTGATGTGCAAAAGCCCCCATTGGGTGAGATGATCTCATGGAGAGATGTGAGTTCAATTTTAAGGCAGTAAGGATAAAGCAGACAAATTTCTTTGAGGAAGTCTCTATTGTTGATACTAAGTAAGTCATCCATATATCTATAGGTATGTCTGAACTGTGAAAGCTTATTTTTGTATGATTCCATGGTTTTGAGACACCACTTGTACTCAAAGAAAGCAAAGTAAACATGAGAATCCCATGGGGATGCCTAGGCATTGGTTAAAGCAAAGACCACCCGAAACAATAGTGCAGTTACAAAGCAGCCAGGAGATGTAACCGCAAAACAACTTCTTTAAAGTGTAAGGAGTGAGTTACTTTTATCCACCTGGGTTTTTTGGAGAGAGATATGTAAAAGAGTTTCTTCTTTCTAGCATTGAAGAAGGCCATTTTAATCACCTTGGCAAGAATAGTCTTAAGGCCAAGATCCCCTTCAAGGGGAATGTTTTCGTGACATTGTGTAATGTCTGCAATAAAAATGTGGAAGATTTGCTGAGGAAGATTAAGCAAGACTTATGTAGAGTTTTTTGCAAGCCAAAAGGGATTGTACTAAATATGTAAGAAATCCTGGCAGATTTTCTGTTTAGTGGCACAAATAAGCTCAAATTCGGTTAGTATAAGGTCAAGGCATACCGTAATATCCTTAGTGATATCAGTGAAAATACTATTGGAGGCATCAGATATCCATCTGAACTTATGCTTATGAATTTCTTAAGTGGGAAATAATACAGGTAACCTAGTGTTGAGAACAAGGTAGCCTAGATTTCCCAAGTACTTTGCAATATTATTGGTAACTGTTTGTAATGGGATGTTAATAGTACAAAATTCCTTCCCAGAAACTCGATTGTGAGCGGTCTTCCAAGCAAGGTACTTGCATAAAATAGTGGGATAGTTAGGGCTTCTGTCCAGCCGGACAACAAACCATTTATCAAAGACTTTCTAAAATTCGAAAGTTAGTTGAGATTTAAGCCAAGATTCATCAGAGGATAACCATATATATACACACATATATATACACACACACACACACACACACACACACATATATATATATATGTGTGTGTGTGTGTGTGTATGTATAAATATATGTGAATCTATATGTATATATGTGTGTGTGTGTGTGTGTAGCTTTTTAAATCTTAACTAATAAGACATAATTGAATTTCTACATTCAAAAGACAGATGGCTAGGGAACAATGAATAGATAAGTACAAAAATAACTCAATATTAGAATTATTTAGGCACAATGATTGTCGGAAAGAGATCCTCTTTCAGTAAGCAAGTAGCAAAAGAACTTCCCCGGTCCTCAGTGAGTGCTTCATTAAAGTAAGGTAGCTTTCCAAAGAAAAGAAAACCCTCCAAGATAAGATAGAGTCCTTACCTGCATCCATCCAAACAAGATAACAATTCACTTAGCCTTGGATTTTTTTTACAGGTATCAATGGACCATATCAGTTGTTATCCATGTCCATCTTATAGAATTTAATTTTCTTTAGCTAAGCTAGGTCATTTATTTGAAACTTATATGTAAGTAGTCTTTATTCATTACTTCCAAAATGAGTGGTTCAATCTACCTTCTAATATGAGTGGCGAGGTCCACCAAGAATCCAAATATCAAGAGAAAATTTAAAATAGTGACATTTATGTGTTAGCCATAGCTCCCGGTAGCTATTCTTAAGCCTACAGTAGCAACCATATACTTACCTTCAAAAGTAGCAATCCAATGTTTCATAGGCCTCTCTTTAAACAAAGAGAGTTCATGTCTGACTTTATCAGTGTAAGATGCATAATTATCCTATTGTTCATTAACCAATGGCACCTAGATGAGGGTTGTGAATACCTCCCTTTTTACAACCAGAAAAAGGACAAGATAACCAGTCAGCAAAGTAGCGAGACTTCATCTTTACAAAGAGGGACCTTATATCACGAGCCATAGCTCAATGGATATTCCAAAGCCGAAAGTGTCATCCATATACTTACCTTCAAAATCCCAAGATTTCTACAAGTCATTAGCATCATAAAGAACGGCAGTGTCCGACCCTGTTTGAGTAAGATGCTTTACTGTTTCAACAACAAAAAAGGTACTAGATGAGATAAATAATACCCCAAATTTTTGCCTCATATGAACTCTCGAGGACAGTACTGTACGCATGCCGACGTGTGACAACATTCTAAAAGAGAATGTTTTAAACAAGTAGTTTCCAATCATGCAGTCTTGTGTCATGTTTATGTTGTTTATCAGAAAATAGATCAAGAATTATAGCTCGGTTATTATGCCAAGAACCCAAAGTAGTTGTTTATATACTTACCTTCAGAAGTAAAAGACCCATGATTTCATTATACCAGCTCTATTAGTATCTCTTCTTTGAGGTCCCCACCCCGTCGTATCAAACAACAGATCTGATGGTAAACCTGGTGGCCACTAGATCTATAGCGGAAGCAGACAAAATGTTTCAGGGTTTAACTAGCGGACGATCTCTCATCACAAAGTGAGTCGAGTTCGAGCCTACTAGCAACGAGATCTAGCTCCACCTCGCAGGGGAAGCGTACTTAACTATCTAGCGATCCTAAGACCCACCTTCCAAGAGGAGAGAACCCCCGAGTGACTTTTTCCCCATGTTTCAGAGGCATGTACTCTCGAGGAGTCGCTGCTCTAGGGAAATGAGTAATACCAATATCGAGTAAGCACTATGGGGACAGAGAGTTCCCGACCAATCGGGACCACCCATCTCGTAGGCATTGGCAACCAGAGCCAAGCCCCCACTTTCCACCCCCACACTCACACTTCCTCGTGTGACCTAATTACTACCACAAAGGTTGTTCAACATAGATATTCCTTGTTTAATTCCGAATCACATGGCTCGTTAAAACAGCCCTTCAACCAGTATTGCAAACAACACCAAGACAGAATTCTAGTAAAAATTCTACTCAAACTTATTCATAAAAGTTCCAATGTTCTGGAGGTACAACATCCCCCCTCCAGCGAGAGTTCACTCCTCCCGTTGTCGCCTAGCTGCCCATACAACTAGGTATGTCCACCGCATAGAAAGCACGTCATGGACACTCCCACCACATAGAAAGCAAGACGTGGGTTCCCACCGCATAGAAAGCAAGTCGTGGGTATCCACCGCATAGAAAGCAAGTCGTGGATTCAAGAGCCCTAACGAGGAACTGTGCCCCCTGTGATCAGTAGGGGGGTCAGGACTGATTCAACATTGGAAATAAAATGAACATGTCGAGCTAAATTTTCCCTAGTAAACATTCTTTCCTCTTGCAAACAGCATACCCATCAATCATTTCTTTCCTACTTTATTCTTAAATGTACTATGCATTCAATGCTGAGGTTTCTGTCGGATTTCTCCAACATGTTCGGGGATATGTTCATTCCTAACTAATTGTATGCAATGTTAATTAAACAACTTGAATAGAAATTGGGACCTACCTCTTCCATTTCTTCATCAATAGACAGTGAGATGGCCGGTATTTGCTCGTCCATGGGAGCCTTCCCTTTTCCGTTGACACTGCTTGTTCCTGCCTCGCGGTCGTGGGCTCCACCGAAGCGATTTCTCTTAACCGGGGCCATTTTTCTCACTACTTAAATGATAGACTTGAAAAAACAAAGAGCTAAGGTCCGAGAGTAACATGACAAACCAATCGGCAGATTAGATTTATTAAAGACTCCTCCTTATGCACGAGGTTAGATTTTTTCCCTTTTTGCCCTAGCAATTTTTTTAAGGGTAATTCTGTATCCACCCTATGGGAAACGACTCTAAGGTTAATTACCTGGCTTAGATGATTAAGAAATTCAGAGTTTTTCTAATTGATTCACGAAAGTTTGGCAAGAGCAGGTAAGGTAGATCTCGGCAAGGGAAAGAGTGAAGTTTGGCAAGAGCAGATAAGCAGATTTCGGCAAGGGAAAGATAAGGCGCGTGAAGTTTGGCAAGAGAAGATGTCGGAACTCGGCAATCATTCAGGGAGTCTGGGGTTAACTAGCAAGATAAGGGAGCGGTAAGGTAAACAGGAGAGAGAAAAACATTGCTCTACCATAATTTGAGAATTACAAGGGCATCAAGCAGGGAATTTCACTAGATATGTACGTCCTGATCAGCTTCAAATGGCTCTAATGGCAGGCATAAGTGAAAAATTTACAATTGGGATCTAATTTTGAGAGCATTAAACTCTCCTAACACCATCAGTGCCGTTAAAACGACAAACATTTGTAATTGAATTTCACTTCGGCTAATCATTAGTAGTTTACAACATTCCGGTTGTCAATTTTAAAGCAATTAAGGTGTTTTCATAGTCTGTTTCTTTGTGTTTTCATCTAGTCTCACACACCTCCCACAGCGAGAGGCCCGGCGCCTGCCCGGCTCACGTAGCGAGCACATATCCCCCGACAACGCGCTCAACCACACACACACACACACAAACACACACATATATACAGATATATCTATACAGATATATATATATATAGATATATATATATATATACACAAATATATCTATATACAGATGTATATATACATATATGTATATATATATCTATACACATATATGTATATATATACCTGTATATCTGTATATTGATATGTTTATACACACACACACACACACACACACACACACACACACACACAAAGGTACTAGAGAATGCTTACTACAAATCATTTTTTCACTCTTGCATAAGTTTATGTATGTGAGTGTGTGTATGTGTGTATGTGGGTGTATATGTGTGTGTGAGTATGATGGTTTGGCTTGATAGCATGGCCGTTCTTAACATCTACTACATCTGGACACGTATACTGATTAACGGGGAACTGGTTTTTTCTGACTGAGTAAAGTGAGGCAACATTTGAGGATTGGTTGGGGTTTTTTAGCTCCGATCTAGCTACTGCAAAACACTGCATAAACCGGCATATAGACTGGCTATGACACTGGTTTGACTGGTTTTCTCATTAGGAAGTAGAGTCATTCGATTGGTACCTTTGGTTGGTACACAGTATGGAAAAAATAAACTGATACCTTGCACAAACTTGGTCAGATATTTCCTTTCTTTGTTTGAAGAGATACTAATAGAGCTGGTATAATGAAATCATGGGTCTATTACTTCTGAAGGCAAGTATATAAACAGCTACTTTGGGTTCTTGGCATAATAACCGAGCTATGGTTCTTGATCTATTTTCTATTAAACAACATAAACATGATGAAACACTGGCATGATTGGAAACAACCTTTTTAAAACCTTCTCTGTTAGAATGTTGCCACACCTGGGCATGCGTACAGTACTCTAGTACCTTTTTTGTTGTTGAAACAGTAAAGCATCTTACTCAAACAGGGCCAGACACTACCGTTCTTTATGATGCTAATGACTTGTAGAAATCTTGGGATTTGGAAGGTAAGTATATGGATGACACTTTCGGCTTTGGCATAGCCACTGAGCTATGGCTCGTGATATAAGGTCCCTCTTTGTAAAGATGAAGTCTCGCTACTTTGCTGACGGGTTATACTGTCTTTTTTATGGTTGTAAAAAGGGAGGTATTGACAACCCTCATCTAGGTACCATTGGTTAATGAACAATAGGATAATTAGGCATCTTACACTGATAAAGTCGGACATGACCTCTCTTTGTTTAAAGAGAGGCCTATGAAACATTGGGATTGCTACTTCTGAAGGTAAGAATATGGTTGCTACTGTAGGCTTAAGAATAGCTATCGAGCTATGGCTAACAAATAAACTTCATTATTTTAAAATTTCTCTTGATATTTGGATTCTTGGTGGACTTCACCACTCAGATTAGAAGGTAGATTGAACCACTCATTTTGGAAGTAATGATGAATAAAGACTGCTAACATATAAGTTCTAAATAAATGACCTAGCTTGGCTAAAGAAAATTAAATTCTGTAAGATGGACATGGATAACAACTGATATGGTCCATTGATACCTGTAAAACACATACAAGGCTAACTGGATTGTTGTCTTGTTTGGATGGATGCATGTAAGGACTCTATCTTATCTTGGAGGGTTTTCTTTTCTTTGGCAAGCTACCTTACTTTATTGAAGCACTCACTGAGGACCGGGGAGGTTCTTTTACTACTTGCTTACTGAAAGAGGATCTCTTTCTGACAATCATTGTACCTAAATAATTCTAATACTGAGTTATTTTTGTACTTATCTGTTCATTGTTCCCTCGTCAGCTGTCTTTTGAATGTAGAAATTCAATTATGTCTTATTAGTTAAGATTTAGATAGCTACACACACATTCGATACATAAGGTTTTTCCTTTTTTGAGGGAAACCAGGATGCTGGCTTGGGAAATTATGTTCGAAATTGAGCTCGAAATTGGACCCAGAGTTTGTAAATCCTTAATTGGTAGACTGGTGTTAGGTGGCCCCTTTTAGACTCTTTTTCTGGTTCCCTGCTCACGGCTACCATAGTCTTTGACTTTGCCGGTTGAAGGTTTGCAGGCCCAAATAAACATTACAATTTCGACACTTTAGTAATTTTTATGTCAACTCTATTTCAAGACTGCTCATGCTATAGAATGTCTGCTCGCATGAGCACTAATCAGAACCCTGAGAAACATGCAAAGATTCTTGAACAGATTAAGATTTACCATAAAAACCATAAACCAAAGAATGCCTTGGCAGCTAGAACTAGAACTTTCCTTTAAGGAAGGCTAAAATATGTATTACATACTATGGCAAGACTATGTACCTGACCTCAATATTTTTGCAGACTCTTGCTCTTTCTCAAGGACTGGAACTTACCTCAGAGCCCCT
This sequence comes from Adiantum capillus-veneris, assembly GCF_014529385.1. Classification (NCBI taxonomy): domain Eukaryota; kingdom Viridiplantae; phylum Streptophyta; class Polypodiopsida; order Polypodiales; family Pteridaceae; genus Adiantum; species Adiantum capillus-veneris. The sequence goes on from NC_140954.1 coordinate 86,415,121, forward strand.
CTCCGTGGCCTCTTCTCTTGTCCTCATATGTATTAGCAGTTTGGATGCTTCGCAACTTATTTATGATTCAGCACTTGCTTCTGATAAAAAACTATCTGTTTTGCATATGTTTTCATTTAATGACTGGGTTAAGATTCTACCTACCTTGGACAAAGACACCATGGAAGGAGTGAATTTGTTGTCCCAGTATATTGTCCAACTCCCTGTCTTATCAGCACAGTATCAGCAAGCGCTTGCCCTGTTCTCCTCATCTGCAGCGGACCTGTCTAACTTTCTTAGAAAATTATGTGGGCTTAACCCCTCGTTTTTCTGCACACCAGCTACTCCCTCCATCCCTCAAACTAGTGGCATCTTCAGTAAAGATAGTACAACATTGG
>NC_140954.1:86420497-86572997 GCF_014529385.1 Adiantum capillus-veneris
TTTTCATAGTTGTACTTCATTACATAATTATCATTCATTTAGTTAATTGATTCAGCCATTCATCATCCTTAATCAAGGATTAATGCATAAGGAGGAATCTTTAATAAATCTAATCTGCCGATTGGTTTGTCATGTTACTCTCGGACCTTAGCTCTTTTTTTTTTCAAGTCTATCATTTAAGTAGTGAGAAAAATGGCCCCGGTTAAGAGAACTCGCTTCGGTGGAGCCCACGACCGCGAGGCAGGAACAAGCAATGTCAACGGAAAAGGGAAGGCTCCCATGGACGAGAAAATACCGGCCATCTCACGGGCTATTGACGAAGAAATGGAAGAGGTAGGTCCCAATTTCTATTCAAGTTGTTTAATTAACATTGCATACGATTAGTTAGGAATGAACATATCCCCGAACATGTTGGAGAAATCCAACAGAAACCTCAGCATTGAATGCATAGTACATTTAAGTATAAAGTAGGAAAGAAATGATTGATGGGTATGCTGTTTGCAAGAGGAAAGAATGTTTGCTAGGGAAAATTTAACTCGACATGTTCATTTTATTTCCAATGTTGAATCAATCCTGACCCCCCTACTGATCACAGGGGGCAGAGTTCCTCGTTAGGGCTCTTGAATCCACGACTTTCTTTCTATGCGGTGGATACCCACGACTTGCTTTCTATGCGGTGGGAACCCACGTCTTGCTTTCTATGCGGTGGGAGTGTCCATGACGTGCTTTCTATGCGGTGGACATACCTAGTTGTATGGGCAGCTAGGCGACAACGGGAGGAGTGAACTCTCGCTGGAGGGGGGATGTTGTACCTCCAGAACATTGGAACTTTTATGAATAAGTTTGAGTAGAATTTTTACTAGAATTATGTCTTGGTGTTTTTTGCAATGCTGGTTGAAGGGCTGTTTAAACGAACCATGTGATTCGGAATTAAACAAGGAATATCTATGTTGAACAACCTTTGTGGTAGTAATTAGGTCACACGAGGAAGTGTGAGTGTGGGGGTGGAAAGTGGGGGCTTGGCTCGGGTTGCCAATGCCTACGAGATGGGTGGTCCCGATTGGTCGGGAACTCTCTGTCCCCATAGTGCTTACTCGATATTGGTATTACTCATTGCCCTAGAGCGGCGAATCCTCGAGAGTACGTGCCTCTGAAACATGGGGAAAAAGGCACTCGGGGGTTCTCTCCTCTTGGAAGGTGGGTCTTAGGATCGCTAGATAGTTAAGTACGCTTCCCCTGCGAGGTGGAGCTAGATCTCATTGCTAGTAGGCTCGAACTCGACTCACTTTGTGATGAGAGATCGCTAGTTGAACCCTGAACCATTTTGTCTGCTTCCTCTATAGATCTAGTGGCCACCAGGTTTACCATCAGATCCGTTGTTTGATATGACAGGGTGGGGACCTCACACCTGGTATCAGTGCTAAGCCTAGGTTAGGCTAGGAAAATAAAGTCGTATTGTTTGAACATTTAAAAGGAACTGAAAGTATATAGGTAGTTGATCCGAATTCCTTGCATTGGTGTTGCAGGAAGACCCCGTGCTTGAATATCGGAAGTTCCAAGTGTTTGACCTTATTTATGAGCAAGGTCGAAGATCCCCTGTTTACCAGTTTAGGCGAGATGTCATGGAGATACTGTTGAAGGCTTATACGCCACACTCCACTCGCATTGACAAAGGATGGGAACTTGATTGGACATTTCCACGAGGGGTTTACTACATCAATGCTCGGAAGCTAGGGTGCCTGGCTACCGACTTGAAGAAGATACGTTGGGGAGAAGATTTGAGAGTGATAGAGATATTCTACTTGGTGCCCACACGATTGGACCAGACTGTTTCGAGCAACTCCAACCAAACCATCAACGACTGGCTCTTGGAGAAGGTCACCAATGTGATCCCAGAAAACCGAGTCAAAACCTTTGGATTACTGAAAGCAAAACTCCGACCCGATATCTTAGTTTATTATCCCCTCAAGAATGTGTATAAGAACTATTACACGAATGAAGTAGTGCATCATGTCAATACCATTTCCTAGGCGTATGTTATACGCAATCCATAAAGCCATGTAATAAGCAGTCACCAGTCATTCTAAACCTTGAGGAGTTTCGATTGTAATAAATTTCCACCAATAAAGTGCTTTTTGTCTCTGAATCTCTGTCTCTTGATAAAGTGGAATTTTGAATTTTATTAAAGTCTCATGTCTATCTTGAAATTGAAGTAATGGTATCAAGAATTTCGTATAACCCATGTAGGTACCGCCTGTTGCTCTGTACTCGGCAGCGCAAGAGAAGAAGCTTCTCCTCAAACAAGCCCAACCTCCGATCTTTAAGGGCGAGGGGGCAAATGTGGAGAGAGATGCGGAAGTATGAATGGAAGCCATGGACGATTACTTTGAAGCTGCGGGAACCCAACCCGTAAATCAGACCATGCTTGCGATGTTCCGCTTGACTGGCGATGCCAAGATATGGTGGAAGCAACATTGCAGAGACCTGGACATTAAAGGATCTTCCCAATCTTGGGAAGACATCAAAGCTGCGATAATGGGACGTTATTTACCACCTGCCTATAGGACCTTGAAAATGAATGAATTCTTTTCACTTCGGCAGCTGAATTCAACTATCGAAGAATACTATGCAAAGTTTGTCACTCTTCGGAGATATGCTCCTAAGATGACCTTGGAACAACAGGTGGCAAGGTTCTGTCAAGGACTAATCGATCCCTTGAACACTCGGCTGGAGGCTCTCAGGCCGTCAACACTACAGGATGCCTTGTTGAGGGCTAAACCTCTAGCTCTCGAAGTACAAAAGGCTAATCAGAATAGGAGGAATCATTGGGCAAAGAGGGCAAGGAACACTGCTTGGGACAACAGACCAGCCAACCAAACCTATAACCAGTGCCCTATTGTGGCTACCACCACAACCATGGAGTTCCCTGGTGTTCGATGCTATGGTTGCGGTGAGCATGGACACTATAGATCCAATTGCCCTAGGAACATTCATGCAACCAACGCCAATGCCATACCCTTGAATACCCGTGGGCGTGGCCAAGCTAATGGAAGAGGAGGATGCGGAAGAATGAACAGAGGGCGAGGGCGTGGAGCTACCGCCAGAGTGAATGCCGCAGTAGTTCAACCAACTGTGGGTGATGAAGCAGTGGAGAGAGCAACCCTACATGCTGCAATTGACAATCCCAATGGTTGCGAGCAATACACAGTCATTCATACGCCAGGATCTCTCAGAGGTGAATAAGTTAACTTCCTTATAGATTGTGGCAGTACTCTTTCATTTCTTTCACCCAGATGCATGAGAAAGCTTAAGCTAGATAAGTATCCGTCAAGCAAGCTAGTTGTCGAGTTAGCAAACGGCAAGGAGGTAGTATCTCAACACTCTGCAGGCAAAATTGACTTTGATTTAGGGGGACACCCAACTTCTGCCCAATTTCAAACCCTACCCTTAGGATTCTTTGATGGGATACTAGGGATGGACTGGTTAAAGCAAAATAGGGCCCACATCCATTGTGCACAAGGAAACTTTACATTTACAGATAACTTGGGTAATGAAACCTTAATTCAGGGGGAAAATGGGAGACCTAGGGCTATTCTAGTTAAGGCCAGTAGACTCTTGAAGGGACTAAGGAAGGGTCAGCAAATATATGCAGTTAAACTCAATAAGGTGGACCAATCAGATACCTCACTTCGACCAGACTGGCTGAGGGAGTATGATGACGTATTCCCCGAAGACCTTACGAATCTTCCACCACACAGAGAGGTAGATCATGAGATTGAGACTATCCCTGGGTGTGAACCTATCTCAAAAAGACCTTATAAAATGTCAATTCCGGAGGCCATCGAACTCAAAGAACAACTTAGGAAACTCATTGAGCAAGGATTCATTCGACCCAGTACTTCTCCTTGGGGTGCTCCAGTTCTTTTTTAGAAGAAGAAGGATGGGACCTTAAGGCTATGCATAGACTACCGTGGGCTGAATCAGGTAACTGTCAAGAACAAGTATCCAATTCCAAGGATCGACGAACTCTCGGACAGGCTCCACGGCGCCAAAATATTTACAAAGATTGATCTAAGGTCAGGATATTACCAAATCAGGATCAAGGAATCAGATATTCCAAAGACAGCTTTCAACACCAGGTATGGACACTACGAATTCACAGTAATGTCTTTTGGTCTAACAAATGCTCCTACAAGCTTCAATCGACTCATGCAGGATATTTTCAAACCTTACCTGGATGAATTTGTCTTGGTTTTCTTTGATGACATTCTAGTCTATTCTAAGAATGAAACAGATCACAAGGAACATGTTCGCAAAGTACTTGATCTCCTTCGAGAACACCAGCTTTACGCGAAAGAGAGCAAGTGCATTTTTTGCTCACCAAAGGTCAACTATCTTGGATTTGTCATTTCGGCTGAAGGGATTTCAGTGGACCCAGATAAGGTCAAAGACATCGTTGATTGGCCTCAACCATCCACTGCCAGTGAAGTACGAGGATTTCTTGGAATAACGGGATGGTACAGGATTTTTGTCAAGGATTATGCACGTATTGCTGCACCTTTGACGGAACTCTTGAAGAAAGGAATGAGGATCGATTGGAAGACCGAGCACGAGTCTAGTTTTGCTAAGCTAAAAGAATTCTTCGTCTCAGCTCCTATTTTAAAGCTTCCAGACTTCAGTAAAGAATTTGAAGTAGTGATGGGGGCTTTTCACAAGCCAAGCTCCCATACCCCTCTTCTCTCGTCCCCACCCCATGAAAACCCCCTCTTAGGGAGGGAGTGATAAAAGGCATTGGAAAAAGTAAGAAAAAAAAAAAGTATGATTATGTAAATATATAAGAAAGGTAAAATAGGCCACCTCATGCCTGCGGGGTATCCCATCCCCACCTTGCCTCCTTTTTCTTCACTGTTGCCCCGCCGGGTGTCCCTTTTCCTCTCCTCCACTCAAAAGGTCAACCCCCTCTCTCTTCCCCTTGTCCTTTCTCCTTTCTCTCTCCCCTCAAGCTACCCCACCTCTCACCAATAATGCATTATAACTCACCAATAATGCACCCTAACTCACATGCAACTTACCCTATCTTCCAAAATAGTACACCCCACCCCCCCTTTCTCTCTCCTATCATATCCCATGACCCAAATACCCCCCCCCTCTCTCTAAAGGGCGCCATGTCTCTTGTCTTGTAGCTAAATAACCTCCCCCACACTCACACACACTCAGTTTCACTGAAAAAGGTGCCCACAGACCCATCCCCACCCGGTGGTTACCTGATTTTTCTTGTGTTCACACACATCTGCACACAGATTCACCTCTGAACACACTCCCCTCTCTCCCCTCTTGTAATTACTTTATTCTCCATGTCACCTCTCACTTTTTTTCATCAACCCATCTCTCTCTCTTAGTCTCTCTCTCATGAGACTGCTATTCTGGCACATATACACACAGCCAGACAAGTGGGGCCCACAGTCACATGGCCTATGTAGATAATGATTTCTTCATTTCTAAATTCTAGAATTTCTTCCCCCTCCTCCCCTATATAAAGAGGGGTCACCATCACACTAAACACACACACCATCACCAAAGAGTACACTATGCACTGTGTGTGCCTAGTGCACACACACACACACCCACACCATCATCATCACCGAAATCACCATGCTCGTCTTGAGCATGACCTCTACACCCTTGGGCTATGGAAGATGAAGGGAAACTAAATGAAGGATGATGGCCATAACCCTCGTGCGAGTCTTCGCCATCAACTCCCACCTATCCGCCATGTGCTCTACCACGCTCTCCCTTCTCATTCCCCTACCCTATGCTCCCCATTTCATCGCCTTATTCTCTAAATAAAGCTTGAGGTTTTGTGATTATGTTTTCTTGCAATGTTTTGCCCATGTGAGGTGTGCGGAATCGCCACCTAGTCTTGTGTTTGGAGTGAGCTTGTGTATGTGTGAAGGGCGTGCGGATTCGCCATCCTTTTGTGGTGCCTAAGTACTAAGACGCTATACCCCCTCCCTCACTCTCTCTCTCTCTCTCTCTCTCTCACTCTCACTTGATCTCATTCCCTTTCCTCTTCATCATTACTCCCAAGCATCCATCTCTCTTGGATGAAAACTTTGTTATGGTGGTGTGTTGTTTGCGTCCCAGCCGTTGAAGCTAGGTGGTGCCCCCTGTTTGCTTTACCATGACAGGCTCGAGGCGCGCCATTCGGTCCCCGGTGTTTTAGAGGCCGTCGGGGTTTGGGGTTCGCTTTGCTCCTGTCATTTGGTGCCCCCACTGAGGATCTTTTCATGAAACCCTTCAATTTACAAGACTGAAACCCCTAAACTATTGTGAATGGATGAATGGATAGCAGGATTTGCTAATTGGACGACAGAAGAAGAAGATCTCCAAGCACAACTAGACGAACTCCGCATCTCCATCGAAGCTCGAGTACCAGGCGTAACGGTAATCGATTTGCAGTGGGAGAGTCAACCAACACGCCAAACCCAGTGGAAAAACATAGGCCAAGTGCCAAGAAGAAGAAGGAGAAGGTCGAAACCATGTCTGCAACCTACAACCAACCCACAACAACAAAATGGAAGGAGCTCTACACAATAGAGAATCAACACTATTCTACTTTGAGAATCGGGTAACTCAAGTCACTGAGGTAATTATCACAGTCAGTTTTCAAGTCGCACCTGATGCTACAGCACAGATAACGGAATCATTGGCTCACACTCTGACTAGAGAAACTAGGGATCTACTGAGTTTGTTTCAGGAAAGAACACCACCCTCTCCCACAAGCTTGGACAATGACTAAGCACCTCTAAGCTTCACATGAATCAGTACAACCTACCTCAAGACAGATCACACATACCAACACGTGCACGCTCAATCAAGGTAATACTGGATTTGAAGGCTCACTACCAGCACGTCATTGACACCATGCTGGGTGGGGAGCGATTTTTTGAGGTTCTGGCATCAGATCAACCATTTGTCCTACCTTTGGTACAAGGCAATGTACCGTTTGAAGTTTTAATCTATGTCCTAGTATAAGAGGGTATACACGCCTCCTTGTAAAGAAGAAAAAAACTTTTGCAAGTTAAGCAGTGTGTCTTTCTAGCTCTCTCTCAGTAATCATGGCAGGTGTAGCATTTCCAACATTTAAAGGAAAGAAGGGGGAGGATTTGGTAACAGACTTCCTAGATGACTTTGAAGTAGCATGTGTAGTGAGCAACAAAGATACGGATGAATCCCGGGTTAGAATCTTTAAGTATCTCATGAAGCTAGAAGCTAGATCATGGTACAATGCACTTCCACAAGCAACCAAGGATGACTAGGAACCCTTGAAAACCGCTGTTAAGAGGCGCTTTGGGGGAGGTACCACTTCAGAAAAGTTGTGGGACAAGTTGAGAGACTTGAAGCAGGAGGGTCTTTTAGAATATGCCACCTATGAGTCCAAATTTGTGGATTTGTGGGAATGGTGGATTGAGTCACTGGCAAGGGGGGAAGCTGCACCCGATTTCCTAAAAAAAGATCGATTCACGCATGGCTTATGGCCGCTTCTCAAGGAGAAGGTGAAAGGTAGATTCCCGACTACGTATGAGTTAGCCGTTGAGATTACTCGCCTTAAGGAAAAGAAGCTCCGAATGAAAGCCAAAGAAACCGAGTGAACAGAAACAGCAACATCACGTCGACCAGCAACTACGACAACCACCATTCCACCACCACCACCGGCTCTTGGGGTAAGAGATGACCAACAAGATATGTTGGCCCATATTACTGACCAACTGCAGAATTTGTCTGTCCACTTAATACAGCAAGGGAGGAGTCAAGAAAGAGATCAAGACCCTGGAAGAGCACGACGACAAAACAGGGAGTATCATTGCTACAACTGCGGAGAAGATGGTCACGATATGTACTACTGTCCCAAACCACAAAAAAACTATAATAGAGGAGGTAGGAGAAACCAATTGTCACCCCCTAGAGAAAGAACACCCCCACCCCGAGAACCAACCCCACCAACACAAATTCTACGTCCACCCCAGACACCACTACAAGCATCCATTCCACCTCTTCCACCAGCCCCACCACCTGATTGCCCTGTAAACATCATAAGGCTAGAAGAGAAAGGAAAAGCCGTAGTAGTGGATCCACCCAGAGAAAAGGAGAGGGACAAGGGTAAGGAGAAGGTAACCTTTTTAGAACCACTTGAGGCCATGATTGTGAAAAGAGCTAGGAGGGAGAAGGCTACACAATCAGATGATGAGAGAAGCATGAGAGGAGAAACTAGCAAGAGGCCATCCAGGCCACGACGGAAATTGGGCATCACCGACTTCCAGCTAGGGGAAAGTTCTAAGCCCTATGATCTAACATTGGATGTGGCAGAGCAAGGACCGAAGATTACATGGCCACAACTGCTACATCTTGTACCTAAAGTAAGGCGAAAATGGTCTAAAATGGTAAGTACAAGACGCTCCAAAACAAAGGTAGCCGGAGCAATTTCGGGATGCAACATGGATGACATCCTTCCAATTGTCGACATAAACATAAAAGGAAAGAGGGTTGGAAACACCTACATTGATGGAGGTGCACAAATCTGTGTAATGAGAGAATCTATGATGCTTCGATTAGGGCTCGAGGTTGACAGGCCTTCTCCATGCAAGGCAAAGATGGCAAAAACGCAAAAGTAAAGTGTGTGGGTGTGGTAAGTGCCGTGAAAATCAAAGCTTTCAACATTGAGGTAGAGGTAGATGTTATTGTGATGCCTACTAAGGGGGAGGGCTATCCACTAATTTTGGGAAGGCCATGGTTGATGGCCATGAAGGCAAAACAGGACTGGGGTACTGGCCTTCTACGCATGACCGGTAAGAAAGGGAAGACAATCTACTACGACATGAGGATTGGCAAGCAGAAGCAAATGAATCTGGAAACATCGGCAGATGAAACCACTAGCGAATCTTCCAGTTCTGAGGAGGAGACCACATCCACCGACGAAAGTGACAGTTCCATTGATGTGATGGGTATCATTATGAAGGATCCACAAAGGGTAAGCACAACTGGTGATCCATCACCAAAAGGGCAACCCAATGAAGAGGAGAGCAAATCACCTGGCCTAGGAGGAAGTAGGTTGAAGGGTATGTTGTCTACGGAATTAACACTTGAGGAGAAAGATAGTTTTTTGCAAATGTTGATGGGATTTCCTAACCTATTCATTGACAACTATGAAAGAATCACAGGCATTACAGTGGTGGAACATCATATTAAGCTCAAGGAAGGGGTAAAACCAGTTGTGCAAAAGCTACGATGACTGGGGGTCATACAAGAAAAGGCACTCTTGGCCGAGGTAAGGAAATTGCTAGAGGCGGGATTCATCTATCCTGTAGAAAACTCAGAATGGGTGTCACCCGTAGTGGTGACGCCTAAAAAGAATGGTAAGTGGAGGGTCTGTGTTGACTACAAACCACTAAATGCAGCTACAAAGAGAGACCACTTTCCTCTCCCTTTCTTGGATGAAATTCTGAATGAAGTAGCGGGTTTTGAATGCTATACCATCTGTGATGGTTATTCTGGATACTTTCAAATACGCATAGCCTTGGAAGATCAATTAAAAACCACTTTTATCACGCCATGGGGTTGTTTTGCATACAGGGTTATGCCATTTGGTCTCACAAATGCACCTGCCACATTCCAAAGATATGTCACATATGTTTTTCAACCGTTCTTTGGAACATCCCTAAGAGTGTTCATTGATGATTTTTGTATATATAGCTCTTGTATTTCACATTTAGAAAAGGTAACTGAAGGTTTGGCCAGGTTGCAGAGCCTAGGTGGGCAATTAAATGTGGATAAATGCCACATTGGGGAGAGTAAAGTCATTCTACTAGGCCATGAAATTTCAGCAAAAGGTATCAACGCCGACCCAAGTAAGGTGTCCGCACTCATAGCCCTACCTTCACCAACGACCGCACGTCAACTGATCTCTTTTCTACAGAAGGTGAGGTACTTAAGTAGATTCATACATCTACTATCACAACTTGTTCTACCACTGCAACAACTCACTCAAAGATCAACTTTCACTTGGGACGAGGAAAGCAAACATCACTACAACAAGGTAAAGGAGGTCTTAGCCACTCTGCCAACTATCTCACCACCTAAGTGGGATGAAAAATTCTATGTCACCTCAAGTGTTGGTGATGACTCATTGGGGGCTGTGCTACTCCAAAAGGATACGATGACATCTTTCATGAGGCCAATCTACTTCTCTAGTCGAATGATGACAGTAGGAGAGAAAGGTTTCACCCATGTGGAACACTTAGTCCTAGCTCTTAGATTTGCAACTACAAAGTTTAGCTCATATTTGCTGCCTAAGCAATTTGTGATTCTAACCACGGATGAAATATTTCCCTATGTTGTACAACACATGGATGTGTCTGCTAGAATTACTAAATGGCTAGTTCGTCTGCAAGAGTTTGACTACACGGTACAGGTAGAAAGCACGAAAAGGGCAAGTTTGGGGGGACTCATGACCTACCAAGTCTTTGAAAGGAAGGAGAAGCAATCTAAGGAAGGAGAAGTCCGATTACCTCCAGTACCACCGATGGTAGAAGGAGCATACTCTCTCTACTTTGATGGAGCCTACAAGCGAGCGTCTGACAAAGCAGCTGCAGGAATAGTGGTCTTTGATGACAAAGGGACAAAGGTATTTTCGTTGGGCCAATTGTTAGATTCACATTCTAACAATGAAGCTGAGTATGCACCACTAACCAAGGGTCTACAATGGTGCGTCTCGCAAGGTGTACAACGCCTTAATGTATTTGGGGATGCTCTACTTCTGGCAAGGCAAGTAAATGGAGCATGGACATGCAAGAATCCTAGTTTAAGGACTCACTTAAGTGGTGTAAAAACCTTGTTGGGTAAGTTTGAAGAAGTTCAAATACACCATATCCCAAGGGCTCAAAACCAAGAAGCAGATGCCCTAGCAAGTGAAAGACTACAGGAAGTGGTGGTTGGAGCAATAAAACTAAAGCTCCCTCTATTTCAAGGCAGTGATGCCTTGCCTGACATCATGCATTTTTTGGAAACAGGGGAATGCCCATCAGATTTAACAAAGGGACGGAAGCAATGGATGACGCGGAAGGCCACAAGGTATCGACTCATCAATGATGGTTTGTACTGTAAGGGTAAGGACCAAATACTCAGGAAGGTCCCTCTCTCTCACAAAATCACGGGAGTAATTGCTAGCTATTACGACGGGGTTTGTGGTGGTCACTTTGCCCTAGACATAACATGTGGGAAAATCTTGCAGGCAGGCTTCATATGGCCTAGCCTCAACCGTGATGTACACCATTGGTGCAAAACGTGTAAGTTGTGTCAAAAGGCCGGCACTAGGTCACTTATGCCTGAACCACAGACACCTATTCTCTCATATGGCCCATTTGAAAAATGGGGTATCGATGCCATTGGGCCATTACCTAGGGCCAACTCAGGAAAATTCTACATTATCATGGGGGTCGACTACATGACTAGATGGGCAGAGGCTACAGCCACCACTAGAATCACAGCGGTAGAGGTAGCTAAATTTATCTACGAGCACATATGCTGTAGGTTTGGCACACCTTTAGAGATCATCTCTGATAGAGGGCCAAGTTTCAGAGCAGACTTGGTAGGAGAATTAATGCAGAAACTGGGCATTACAAGGAGGCACTCTTCACCATATTACCCTCAATGTAATGGCTTAGTTGAAAAGGTAAATGGAATGGTTTCTAAAATTATTACCAAGCAGGTAAACAATCATCCCGGAGACTGGGATAAGTATCTACTACCAGCTTTATGGGCCTACAAAACTTCATTTCGTACATCCTTGGGATTCACACCGTATCATCTAGTATTTGGCAAGGAAGCAATCTTGCCCATTGAAGTGCAACTACAAAGTCTCAGAGTAATGGCAAGCCAACTTCAACAACCCAACATGCATTTGAGAGATCACATCATCAACTTGGAAAGACTGCAGCTGGACAGAGAAGAAGCAATAAATTATTATGCAGCACAAGCAGCGCATAGACGGCTTAGCTTTAACGAGCATCTCCGGAAAAAAGAATTGAAGAAAGGAATGTTGGTGCTCCGCTACGACAATCGCTTCGACACGCGCAAGGATACGAAACTCCTGCTCCGATGGGAAGGCCCTTTCATCATCAGGAAAAAGTATGCCAATGGAAGCTACCAGCTTATGGAGGCTGATGGAAAACTTCATAAAACCAGGGTAAATGGTTGGCGACTTAAACCTTATTTTCTTCGATTCGACCAGGCTCCACCAATTGACATTCCAAATGAGGACACACCATCAGCCGCCACCTTCGACGATCATGATCAAACAGATGAGCTAGAGATATGAATGCCTCTAGCCAAGAGGGGAGGGCTAATGATGGGGGATTTTCACAAGCCAAGCTCCCATATCCCTCTTCTCTCGTCCCCACCCCATGAAAACCCCCTCTTAGGGAGGGAGTGATAAAAGGCATTGGAAAAAGTAAGAAAAAAATAAAGTATGATAATGTAAATATATAAGAAAGGTAAAATAGGCCACCTCATGCCTATGGGGTAGCCCATCCCCACCTTGCCTGCTTTTTCTTCACTGTTGCCCCGCCGGGTGTCCCTTTTCCTCTCCTCCACTCAAAAGGTCAACCCCCTCTCTCTTCCCCTTGTCCTTTCTCCTTTCTCTCTCCCCTCAAGCTACCCCACCTCTCACCAATAATGCATTATAACTCACCAATAATGCACCCTAACTCACATGCAACTTACCCTATCTTCCAAAATAGTACACCCCACCCCCCCTTTCTCTCTCCTATCATATCCCATGACCCAAATACCCCCCCCCCTCTCTCTAAAGGGCGCCATGTCTCTTGTCTTGTAGCTAAATAATCTCCCCCACACTCACACACACGCAGTTTCACTGAAAAAGGTGCCCACAGACCCATCCCCACCCGGTGGTTACCTGATTTTTCTTGTGTTCACACACATCTGCACACAGATTCACCTCTGAACACACTCCCCTCTCTCCCCTCTTGTAATTACTTTATTCTCCATGTCACCTCTCACTTTTTTTCATCAACCCATCTCTCTCTCTTAGTCTCTCTCTCATGAGACTGCTATTCTGACACATATACACACAGCCAGACAAGTGGGGCCCACAGTCACATGGCCTATGTAGATAATGATTTCTTCATTTCTAAATTCTAGAATTTCTTCCCCCTCCTCCCCTATATAAAGAGGGGTCACCATCACACTAAACACACACACCATCACCAAAGAGTACACTATGCACTGTGTGTGCCTAGTGCACACACACACACCCACACCATCACCATCACCGAAATCACCATGCTCGTCTTGAGCATGACCTCTACACCCTTGGGCTATGGAAGATGAAGGGAAACTAAATGAAGGATGATGGCCATAAACCTCGTGCGAGTCTTCGCCATCAACTCCCACCTATCTGCCATGTGCTCTACCACGCTCTCCCTTCTCATTCCCCTACCCTATACTCCCCATTTCATCGCCTTATTCTCTAAATAAAGCTTGAGGTTTTGTGATTATGTTTTCTTGCAATGTTTTGCCCATGTGAGGTGTGCGGAATCGCCACCTAGTCTTGTGTTTGGAGTGAGCTTGTGTATGTGTGAAGGGCGTGCGGATTCGCCATCCTTTTGTGGTGCCTAAGTACTAAGCCGCTATACCCCCTCCCTCACTCTCTCTCTCTCTCTCTCTCTCTCTCTCTCTCTCTCTCACTCTCACTTGATCTCATTCCCTTTCCTCTTCATCATTACTCCCAAGCATCCATCTCTCTTGGATGAAAACTTTGTTATGGTGGTGTGTTGTTTGCGTCCTAGCCGTTGAAGCTAGGTGGTGCCCCCTGTTTGCTTTACCATGATAGGCTCGAGGCGCGCCATTCGGTCCCCGGTGTTTTAGAGGCCGTCGGGGTTCGGGGTTCGCTTTGCTCCCGTCAGTAGCGACAGATGCTAGTAAGTCTGCTCTAGGTGGAGTTCTTACTCAAGAAGGAAGCTGAGGGATCATGAGAAGAATTATCCCACTCATGATCTCGAACTTTTAGCAGTTATACATGCATTGAAGTTATGGAGACATTTTCTTCTTGGACACAAGTTTCAGTTGGTTACAGACCACAAGAGTTTAAAGTGGATTTTTACTCAACCCATTCTCAATATGCGACAACGGAGATGGATAGAGCTATTACAGGAATATGACCTTGACATAAAGTATAGACCAGGGAAGGAAAACGTAGTTGCAGATGGTCTTAGCCAAAAATCGTTTCTCGGAGCTATCTCTATTCCAAATAACCCTATCTGGGATGGAATCAAAGAAGCATCCCTCGAAGATCCAGAGTACCAACGTATGGCTTCATTAGTCCAGAAGAATAAGATGCCTGAAGCTAAAGATTACTCTCTTATGGGAGGATGTCTTTACTACAGACATAGACTCTGTGTACCCAGAGACCCAGCTTTAAAGAAGGCCATTCTATATGAAGCACACGATAGCCCTACATCCGGACACCCAGGCTATGCTAAAACTCTTCACGACGTCAGAAGGAGTTATTTCTGGTCTGGAATGAAAGGAGACATACTTCGCTATGTGAGGCAATGTCTTTCTTGTCAGCGGATAAAGGCCGAAAGGATCAAATTACCAGGGCAACTTCAACCTCTTGACATACCCCAGATGAATTGGGAATGCATCAGTATGGATTTTGTTACAGGGTTACCTTCTACAGGAGGTTATGATTCTGTTTTCGTGGTTGTTGACATGCTCACAAAAGTGGCTCATCTAATACCTGTAAAGACAACCTTTACTGCTTCAGATATTAGTCGGGTATTCATCAAGGAGATTTTCAGGCTACATGGTCTACCCAAGCGTATTGTCAGTGATAGAGATGCCAAGTTTACATCAAAATTTTGGACTTCTCTTTTCCAATCTATTGGGTCACAATTAGCTTTCAGTACAGCATACCATCCACAAACAGATGGGCAAACTGAAAGAGTTAATCAAGTCATTGAGGACATTCTCAGAGCCTATTGTTCGCAAAAACCAAAGAAGTGGTTACAATATCTACCTTTGGTAGAATATGCTTATAACTCTTCCGAACACAGAAGCATTGCAATGTCACCTTTCAAAGCTCTTTATGGACAGGACTGTTTAGCACCACTGAACTTTTCATATCCAACCATCAGAGTAGAAGCCTCTAGAAAGATGTTAGAAGATATGGAAGCACAGACTAGAGCCATTCGCCAGGACATTCAAGCAGCTCAAGATAGGCAGAAGCACTATACAGATAAGAACCGCACAGATAGAAATTTCAGGGAAGGAGATAAGGTTTTTCTCTGAGTCCGACCTAAGAAAATCAATTTATCGCTAGGTAGATACAAGAAGCTAAGCCCAAGGTATTGTGGACCATTTGAGATAATTAAGGTTGTAAGTGACCAGGCCTACAAGCTAAAGTTACCTGCAAACTTGAAGGTTCATGATGTATTCCATGTCAGCTTACTCAAACCCTATATTCCCAATCCTGATCAATTCTTGGACTCAGATCAGATAGCCATGCCAGCACAAGGAGTTCTCGAGCTCCAACCTGACTATGTACTTGAAACAAGGGAAAGAAAGTTACGGAACAGAACTATCACGGAGCATCTAGTAAAATGGAAGGATTACCCTGAAGAAGATGCAACTTGGGAGGACGAATCGACGCTCTTAAAAGATTACCCAAACTCATTCTTGAGACGAGGACATCTCCAATTTTTCACGTTGGGGAGGTTGTAAGGTCTCTGACCCGATCACAAGAGCACCCTTGTACCACGAAATGAATACAATGGAATAAGTTACTATTTATAGCAGTTTTCCAGATTCTGTCAGTGCCATGATGTTTAGAATGTTATAAAGCTTCAAAATGTGAATTAAAATAATTTCTGTGAATTTTTTTTTAAAAATAGTTAGTTTTTGGTCACCCGAACCGTCCAGTCTCGATCGTCTCGAAAATCTGCACCCGTACCCCGAATTTGAAAAAAATGCATTTTCGGACCCCGAGGGGCTGCTAAATATGGCAGGTACTCAGACCCATACGTCTTAGTTAGAGCTTAGTATAGCAATTTACGGCATCAAAATCCGACTCATATGGCCCGTTTAAGCCTAAAACCAATTTTTCACAAAATTGTCCGGGAGGCATCGGGGGTCCGAGGCTGTGTGGGAACAGGTCCCAGCCCACTCCAGACCTGCTTTAGCAGCTAGGGGGCGCCCTCTTGCTTTGTGGGAGTCTTGGGGAAGCTTCCAGGCCTGCAACTCAGTGTGAGAGTTAGTTTACTGAGCCAACTGGACACTTGGTGGGTAGGCAACTGGACTTGCCATGCAAGGACTGAGTGCTCATCCAGATGCATTTAGCAACACAAATCGATTTTCAGCCTGTAGGATCCTATTTAAAGGCCTACACACACACACACAGACATATATGCTCACACACACACATTGCATACTCACACACTTACACACTGGGAAGGTGCTGCCGGCACACACACAGCTTTTGAAGGAGAAGCAAGGAGGGAGGTGCTGCCGAATTTCCCATCTCGAGGAT
Organism: Adiantum capillus-veneris; assembly: GCF_014529385.1. Taxonomy (NCBI): domain Eukaryota; kingdom Viridiplantae; phylum Streptophyta; class Polypodiopsida; order Polypodiales; family Pteridaceae; genus Adiantum; species Adiantum capillus-veneris. Next base: position 86,437,101 of record NC_140954.1, read on the forward strand.
TCATTGCATCAGAAATTTAAGAGGATTCTCAGCCCCTAATCACGGTAATTATGGTTTAATTATTGTTGTTCTTAATCTCATCATTACCCACTCATAATTCTTGTCTACTATGCCTACTTTTAGCTATAATTCTCTATAGCTGCTCTCTAAGTTTTCATAGTTGTACTTCATTACATAATTATCATTCATTTAGTTAATTTATTCAGCCATTCATCATCCTTAATCAAGGATTAATGCATGATTAGGAAAGATTCTCTCTCTAGGCGGTATAGTCAATAAATTGTCAGCTAGTAATAGTGTAGATTTGTCAGAATTCAATCTTTCACTACTCAATAGAGTTGTAATTAAATTATACTTAATCTTCTCCCACATTTAGATGCGATTAAGGCTGAAAATTAATCCGTCATTAGTCCAATAAGAAGAAGGTTTTTCCATCACACATGCTTGCGGTCACTCTGCGCCTTCATATTGCTCTAGGAAAATGAATGAGCTTGCTTACTTCATATCCTTGGCTTCCTCTTATGGCTCAAAGTCCTAAGAAAGAGAGAGCGAGAGACATTCCTTGCCTTGGCTTTTGAGAGAGAGAAAGAGAGAGAGAGAGATGCTTCCTCCCTTGGCTCCCTTCACCTCCTCGCCTTCCCCTCTTCACTCGTTGTTGAAAAACCTAAAATAGCCCCCCCTTTTTTTTTTGCCCCACCACGCAGTCACGGCACGTGACGGGGGAGCGTCTATGATGATGTGGCGAGGGAGCGTCTGTGATGACGTGGCACGCCCGGGCAGTGACCAACATGGAATTTTACGTGGCTGCTACCGAAAAGGATCGCCTCAATATGCTGAGCATTTGTTTCTTCATGGTCCGGCTCATTTGAGCTACCTACAGTGCAGCACAAGCCTCTTTCTCTTTCCACGCTGCCGCTACCTGCACGACGCCATGCCTTCCTTTTTGTTTCTTCTTTTTGTTCACACTTTATTTTTCCCCTTAAGTGGACGGCCACCTCTTGAGGTCATGGGCGGGCACCGGTTTTTGGGCGGCCAAGTCCCCTCCTTAGAAATACATAAAGGCACCTCATTTGGCACGCATGCCGGCCGAAGCATTGCCAACTACAAGTGAACATCAAAAACAAATTGCCAAGCATGACATCTTCCCACAACAGTCGTTGACTAACAATATCTTTGTCAATTTTACTATGTATACCAGCATCTCAAATAATGCCACATGGTTCTAAGATGCACACATAGGTGATTGCACTTGCCGAAAGGCATTCTCATCGCACTCGGTTTTTTATAGCTTGCATTAGCTTCCGAGATAATGCTAAAATTATCCAGCTCAGGACAGTGCCGGCAGCAGCTGACACCGGCCTCAATCCATATTATCTCCTGAACCTGGACTCGATCTGATGAACCAGTAATTCCTTTAGACTTCACAAACTTCATAGAAGCATACAAACCCTAATGAGGCTGTAAAATTCCTAGATGGCACACCGACCGAGCAGACCGGACTGGTACGAAACCGACCCCCGGTGAATCTTTAATGGCCAATAACTTGGCAACCAAAACTTTGATCACACTGATCTGAAAAGACCGATGCGCTCCACGAAGTGAGCACTTCAAGCCCGTGCGTTCATTTCAATTTTTTCACCTCAGCTACAGTTGCCCAATCCGGTACGGATCTGCAATCGACTCAAACTTCAATATGCCATAAATTCTTCACCGTAGCTCCAATCGACGAGCCGTAAAGACAAGATAGTAGAGCACTTCAAGCACTGCAGTTCTAGATCATAATCTTTCATCTGTGCTCACTTCAAGCATACTCATTTTTGCCATCATTAAGGCATTTGTTGACCCTTTTAAGTCGTATCTGGCATACATTAATCATTAAACTTGTCCTGTTAACAAGCCGTGATCATTGCTCACTAAAGGTGTAGGCTTTAAAGAAGCTTATCTTGCATTCCTCTGCTCTTTTTCTCTTTATGGCAGCGGAGCTACACGACAACGCGCATGTGTGTGTGTGTGTGTGTATGTATATATGTATATATCTATACATATATACATATATATATATATATATATATATATATATATATATATATATATATATAACTATAACTGTATAGATATATGTATATTGTCATAATAATCAATATCTAATTCTCCTAAATGATTTTCTCATGTTAAACTGATCATTTAATATGGGGAAGTGCGAGGGGAGAAAAAGCTAGAATATTGGTTAAGCTAGCAGACCGGCCACAGTAGGGATCCAAAGGGGGGGCCATATGCAAAAGAGCTTCGTGCAACAATGGGCTCCAAAGACCCTAAGGTTCAGCCCATTAGGACTTCCAAAATGCTAAGGTTCCAAAATTCAAAGGCTGTGTCCAAACATTAGGGGAATTGGATGCTTTGTGTGTGTCCCAAAAAGTCTTTGTCAAGCCCTACATAGGAGGGGGCGAGCCCAAGAAGTAGGTAATGAGAGAGAAACACCCACACACACTCACAAGCTTCATTTGTACACAAGGGGAAAGAGGGACACATCTCAACTCCCTAGGCCAGATGCCCACAAGGTGTACTCAAATCCTATTGGATGGCCTTGGAGGTGAACCAATGAGAATTAGGCTAGAGTAAATCTAGTTTAATTAATTTAAAAACACTTAATAAAATAACCAATTAGAATTAAGCTCTCTAGAAGACTATTGGACAGTCTCCCAAGGGGACCAATGAGCATTCAGTCGCCCAAAGGCTTGCCTGATACCTATTGGCTAGGAGGCAAAGGGGTCCAATGAGAGTTTAGTTGGATTAAATAATTACCTAAAGCTCTCACAAAAGGGGAAAGGAGGACATATGTCAGAAGGCTATCACTTATGCTGCTTAGTTTCCATTGGCTAGGCCTGGGGAGGTCCAATAGGGCTGTAGCATGAGCATTTAGCAAGGGGGGTCGACCAAGAGAGAGAGGGGGCTGATTTTTGCAAGGCATTTTCACACACATACTCACACAATCTTATGTGTGAAGTAAAGAAGACTCTCTCTCCTTCACAAGCTTTAATGGAAAGCTTACCACCTACTCCAAGCTTGTGAGAAGGGAGGCCTACACCAACGACTCTTGGCTTTGTGATGCAAATCCAACCAAGAGCCAAGCTTCAATGCATGCTCATCTCCTCTACCATGCTAATTACTAAGCTAAGCTATGCTAATATGAGTGATTATGTGAGGAAATGTACATCTTTCTCGTAAGAATACTCCTTCTTCCTCTCAATCTACTCTCATACCCTGCTAGCTCTCACCATCTTCGAAGGTGTGTGAGGTCTTGGGTCTAAGACCGTGAGGGAATTGATGTTGTGTTTGATAAGTGTTTTTGCTTAGTTCATGAAGTTTCCATCTTCATTGCACTATCTAGTACTGAAGGAACACAAAGAATTATATTGTAAAGTGTCTCTCTTGATGGGAGAAACCATAATACAAAGCCTTTTGGAGGGGGGACCGTCTTCTCCAGTCCGGAATTGTTGTCAATTTCTTAACTTCTCTCTCTCTTGAAGTATCGTTCATGCTATCTAACTAGGTGTTATGCTTTTTGTTGCTCTCTCCACCTAAGCACTCTTGTTATTCTCATTAGGAATCTATTCTAATGAAATTCTCACTATGTTCATGCTATTTTCCACTACACACAAGTTACTAGACCATTAAATGTTACATATATGTAGATATATATATATAACACATATATCTATATATTAATAAGTTATTTTTATTTCACCTTTCATTTCAGAGCCTCACATGACTTGACTTTTCTTGCATTCTATAGCTCAAGGAAAAGGAATCTATTTGATGAAGCCTTGCCCGTGCTTGAAGGACTTGAGGTGAGGAGAGAAGCATGAGGTGGGGGGAGGGAAAAGAATCGCTTGTATAAGGCCTTTTATTTTTACATTTCCATAGCTTGATATGAAATTTTCAAAGGGAGATGGCTAAGGGAGAAGGGAGCCAAGAATCAGTGCTGATGCTGAGCCGAAGAAAAGTAGGTAAAAAGGAAAAGAGAGTGTTGAAAATCAAGGGAGAATCCTACACCCCAAGGCTCTCCACCCTTTGATGTGCTCTTGTATCCCTTTCTTCAATAGAGCCCCTAAAGAACAATCTCATTGTGGATTTTCAACACTATTTGATATATATGGCAGCTCGAGGTGATGGATGACCTTGATCAACAAAGAAGTACAAAAGAAATAATTTTGCAATGGATGAACTCATACACAAGAGGGGTTTGTACGTAAAAGCATGTAACGTGACATGCTTTTTGTGCTAGTTGGCACATTCAAGTTAGCATATCTTTAAAAAAACTTGGGCGTATGGTAATTTTTTTACAAATAATATCAAAATTTGTGAGAGTTTGTACATTTGGATTCCTTGTTTCAAGAGCTTTCTAATTATATATCATACGTCATAGATCTTATAGGTCTAGCTTGTGTTATTTTACTAGTTAGCATATGTCAAAGTTGTCCTAGCTAGAACTATCTAGGACATCGAAAAGCATGTCACGTTAACATGCTTTCACTTACTTGTATAGGAGTTTTCATCCGCATAGAGACCATCTTGCCCATAGTCAGGTGACTATGAAGGTGCAATGTTGAACATTCAAGGGAAGGATGGAAACCCTCTTCATCTCACAATTCTTCAAGTACCATGGCTTGCCAATGTCATAGTGTTGGATAGAGATCCTAGAATGACGAGTAAGTTTTGTAGGGGTCTCTTTGAGAATTTAGGGACAAGGCTAAACTTCTCTTCGGCCTATCATCCGCAAACGGATGGCCAAATTGAAATACCTAACCTAACAATTCTTGATCTACTAAAAGCCTACGTAATGGAAGTAGATCAAAGGTCCCAATGGGAGAAGTACTTACTCTTAGGCAAATGAAGCGGGTCTGTGGTATACGGGGTTGCAAGGCGTTGAGGAGAACTTTGCAACACAAGCTCCGCACTTGGTGAGCATTGTCTTGCATCCCTGCTCTCATTTTTTCTTTCAGTGCGAAGGCTGCCCACCATAGCTCATCGTAGGATTTTTCATTCATACAATGGTGCCCACCAACCTTGGGTTCTTCCAATTAAACCCTAATTAAGGGTGCCTACCCACCCTAGGCACACACCCCTCAAGATCTCAACATCGTGCATCGGCAAGCTCGAAGATCCGTGGCGGTTGAGCTTCCGAGTTTCATGACGCACGTGCCAACAGCAGAGACTGCATTCGACCGTGCAACAGACACGCTCCTATGATGGAATTCACAGATGGAGTGAGGGTATAAGACCACACGCATGCACGGGCATGCAAGACCGCCATAATTTTGCCATGCAAAGGCATGTAGGCAAGCATGCAGTTTTTGAGAAGATCCGATAGGATTGGCAAAGCATGCAATCCTCTTGGTGCAACTCGGGCAAGGCCCCCGGCAGTAGGAAGTAAGGCATCTATTGAACCAAGACAACACGACAAGGCATGGTGATGCGAGTATTTCACAAGGGTCAATGAATAGTTTGCAAATCCAAATCTAGCACGGCTTGAATACAAACTGCATCTCTAGCATCTCAAGGAGATTGACACAGTTTATTGCTAAACTTAGACTTAGTCGCAAGGCGGATCATTCTTTCAATCCTAAGCAACAGGCAATCCAAAATGGTGAAGCTGAATCCACTATCAACCATGTCTATTGAACCAAAGTATCTAGAAAATCATTTGTCGATTTTCTTCTTGTTGGCAACTCATTCGATTCTTATGATGGCAAGCTTTGTTAGCATGTTACTTAATGAGGTACGCAGTTGATATTTTTTTATTGAGCATGTGCTTGATCACTATGGTATGCAATGGACGTCTATTATTGATCACAAATATCATTCATAGACTCAAGTATGAACGAGATGCACATACTTTTTGCACATATAGTTTGTTTTCCCAACAGATCTACAAGTAGACAAGGTCTATTTTTTGTGAATGATGGATACGGTCGATTTTCTTTTTCTATGACATTGTTTGTTAGCATCAATATCCTTCAGATATGAGCTCTCAAGAACTCCATAAGTTGTGAACAAAGTTTTTGTCTTACAAGACTCTCTTTTTCTTTATTGTGCACAAATGTTAAGTAGTACGCATGCTTAAGATCAAGTTTGCGGAGACGATGTTTCCCAAACACCAAGTAGAGCTTGTCACTCACAAAGTATTTTATAGTAAAATGTCTCCTTTTATGGGGAAAACCTATAATACAAATCCTTTTGAGGGGGGACCAGCTCCATGTAAATCGGATCCTCAGTTGTTGCCAATAGCTTAATTTCTCTCTCTTTTGAAGTATTGTTCATACCTATCTAACTAGTTGTTATGGTTTTTGTTGCTCTCTCCATCCTAGCACTCTTGTTTTGCTCCTTAGGAATCTATTCTAATGAAATCCTCACTATGTTTATGCTATTTTCCGCTACACACGAGTTACTAGGCCATTAAATGTTACATTGGTATCAGAGCACAAGGTTTTTCTTTCTTGCTCAAGAAGAGAGGTCCTCAAGCTAGCTATAAAGGGTTGGTATTATTAATTTGCAATTGAGTAACTACAATAGGGATTTTTCAGTCTTGCAGTGTGCCTGCTTCATATAGATAACGGGGCATCACCGTCGAGAGCTATGGTCTTAATAGTGGAGTCCTACCATTATTGAGCTATTAGAAACTTGACAGAAGCCGATACTATTTTGGTGTTGAAAGACCCTCTCTTCTATTCCTTGAAATTAATGATATTCAAGCCAAAGGTACAAGAGCTTGAGTGATTTTCTAAAGGGGTAAAAAGGAGTAGCAACTAGGGCTTGAAGTGCCAAAGTACACCTAAACATGTTTACACCTAAAAGTTGTTAGAATGGCTGACAAAAGTAAAGAGAGTGAAATTAATGTTGATAGCTTTGATTTTGCTAATGAAGATGCTACTAATGATGCCCCTATGCTTGTTAACTACCTTGTTTCTAGGCTTCAACAAGCCATGATGGGCAATCCATCCCTCCAAAGTGAAGTGCAAGGTCAACTTCGTGCTAATGGGATTCTCCATACTCTCTACCAAGAAAAGAGAGTACCTAGGAAGCCTCCTTGTGAGGCTTCCAAAAGAGGCCTCTCTCCCATTCGGGAAGAAGAAGAGGATCCATACGAAGGGCTCAAAAATTTACTTCTTGATGCCACATTTCCTTCCCAAAGGAGAACTCAAGATCCCCCACCAAAAGAACGAGAAATAAGTGAGTCTCCTGCCACCTCGGTGGAGATGCCTCCACAAAGACGGCGGGCAAAACGCTCTCCATCACCTCTTAAACGGAGAATACCATCGCACACCTCTCCACACCATCATTCAAAAAGGGATGATAAAAAACAAGAGAAGAAAAAGGCGAGAAAGAGGTCACCCTCTTCTCCATCTTCTTCATCCTCTTCCTCTTATGAAGAAACTGATGGTGCACACAAGGAGGATAAGGCAAGAAAAAGGCGAGAAAGAGGTCTCCCTCTTCTCCATCTTCCTCAAATTCTTCATCTTTTGAAGAAAGTGATGGTGCAACTTTTAAACTACCAAAAAGAAGAGGCCATAGGAAATCCTATGCCGTGTGGAAGAGATCGTCCAAGCTCAAGAAGTTCAAAGAGGGAGGAAAGAACATCTCTTTCCTTACCTACGATGGCACCTTTGGTGCTACGGACAAAGTCTTGGCTTTCATCCAACAATTTGATGCGGTGTTTGGAAAGGAGGGATTCACAAAGTACTCTAATCTATGTCATGTAGCTATGCATTTACAGAAGCCCACCAGGCAATGGTGGTCTAGTCTACGGGCAAACGGTGAAGCTCCACAAACATGGAAAGCTTTAAGAGCTTCCATCATGAAGTAGTTTTTGGCTACCGATGCCAAAGACAAACTACTCACCAAATGGCAAAGCTTGAAGCTCTCTCCTTACAAATCTATTCACAAATATGTAGACAAGTTTTGGGACTTATATCTCAAAGCCATTGTCTTCAAAAAGATGGATATGGTAGAGCAAAAACAAGAATTTTGTGCGGGCTTAACGGAGGATATGGTAGAGTATGTCAACTCCAAAAGTCCCTGCACCATATATGCGATCATCCACCATACCATGGTGGCTTCACGAATCAATTTCCAAATAGGGGCTAAGAGAAATCTTAAGCGCACGGAGAACACGGACTGTAACAATGACCCTAAGGGGAAGGACAATGTCCAAAAGTCTCCTAAAGGAAATTCCAACAACAACAAAGCTAAGAAGAAGGGAGTTTATAAAGGAAAAAATAAAGTCTCTCCTGAAGAGTTTGCATGTTATTGTAAACATAACCGTTGTTTCAAATGCGGCGAGCAAGGGTATGTGTACCATGCTTGCCCCCAAAAGAACACCCACCATGATCCTCGTAGAGCTACCTTCGTCGAAATCCAAGAAGAGGAAGCTCACCACAAAGGATCTCCTCTATGCCATGCTTGGGGAAAGGTAAGAGAACATGATGCTTTAATTCTCTTTGACCCTGGTTCTACTCACAATTTCATATCCATAGAGTTGGCCACCAAGATAGGAATCCAAGCCTATGAAATGGGATATGTCCTACCTGCCGATGGTGCTTTCAAGGGACAAGAAGCTTCAGTCACTCCCTTAATTAGGAAATTGAGGTTCCATGTCCAAAGCTATGGCAACACCAATTAAGCGTGTAGATTCATCAATTTAGGTAGCACTAGTGAAAATTCTCTAATGTAAGCAACACAGCAACAAACTACAAATTCACTATTTTGAACAATAGTAAGTGCAAATTCATCGGTTTAGGCAGCACAAGCATAGAAATTGATCTTGACAAGGGCATGATGGACTTCGAAGTGTAATCCATGTATGGTGAGCATGGAATGGGAAGATAAGAAGATAATAGAGAAGAAACCCTTAGGGATTCCTTCCAACATACAACCATATGAAGCAAGATATAATGTCATGATCTTACCATTAGTAATGTACCCAACATTTTTCCAATAAAACTATTTCATTTACCTTGCTAAAGTACTTAAGGTTCACATTTTCTAAAGTCATAAAGCGTTCCAATGGAATGATCGGATCAAAAATGGGACTCTTGAATTATTATTTATAGGCTTTACTCACTTAGAAACAATAGGCTGATATGGGAGACTTAAGACTCAAGTCTATTTCTAAAGATAAGAGTTGACCATTAAGAAAGGAGGAGTATTTTTAGAGGGGAAAGAGTGGAAGGAGTATTTTTAGAAAAGAGAGCGTATTTTTAGAGAAGAAAGAGGAGTGAGTCAAGCTTAGAGTTCTTGTCTTAGAAGTCAAGCTTCTTCTAAAATTAGAGAAAATTAAAATCGCACATCGAAATGTTTATACTTTTTTTTTTTTAAAGAGCCACGAACGTGCGCGAACTTATCTTTCTGCTTTTTGCTATTCTTCGCTTGTGCTTTTGGCCCTTGAGAGCCTATATAAAGGGCCCTCTTTCCTCACTTTCAAGATACACATATAGACGTTCTTAGAAGCGTAAGCTCTCTTGCCATAACGCCGGAGTTACCTCTCTCCCTCAACTATCTCCATCTCCAACTCCCTCTCTACCATTGTCGTGTTGCCCTTCAAACTCTTGAGTCCTCTCTCTCTCTTTCCCTTTTCTCTACCTTAGTACAATGGCCCCAAAATGAGTGACTCAAATCTTGAAGCCTGCTCTCTAGAAGACTATTGGAAAGTATCCCAAGGGGTCCAATGAGCATTTAGCATCCCAAGGGCTTGCCTGATTCCAATTGGCCAAAAGACAAAGGGGTCCAATGAGAGTTTAATTGAATTAATTAAATACCTAAATCTCTCACAAAATGGGAAAAGGGGGACACATTTCAAAAGGCTATCACTTACTCTTCTCAATTATGATTGGCTCAGCTTTGCAAGGGCCAATGGGGTGCCAGTGAGGCGGTCCGGGTAGGCAACAAGATAGGCGACCTCTAAACACCCCTCAAGGGTCCCATGCTGCTCAATTGGGGCTAGGACAACCACAAGCACAACACAACAAGAAATCCATAGCCAAATCCAAGCAAGATAGAGGCACAAACTAGTTATGGTATGCAAACTAGGATGCAAAAGAGATTTTGTCACAAACAAGAAGATGCACCACAAAACACACACATGAAACCTCACAACAAGACACACAAAGAGGACCAGAGAGAGAGCTAGAGCAAAGGGAAGAGAGAGAGATGAATGGATCTTGCGTAATACCTTATTTGTGACTTGCAAATGGAGATGGCTCGTTATGATGCTATCGTAGAGCTTGTACAAAACTAACTCAATGCTTAGTGAATGTTAAACATTTCCAACACACACACAATGTCTTAAGGTGTGGGAGATCTCTCACCACAATACCCTCTTACAATGGACACAAAATTGTCAATGAAAACACACTAAAACACTTTCTAAAACAAGATCCAACGATAGAAACTCAAAATACACAAGTCACCTTGAATTCACCAAACCGTATTGCACAAATGGAAGGACATAGATTTGAACATCGAATCACGCCTTTGATGCACCAAACCGCAATTTATTGATGATGGAGGAACATATACAATAGTGGTTTTGAGATTTTTGAACTCACACTCTCTCACTTGCAATGTGTAGCTTGAAAGCTTCTCTTACACCAAAAGTGAAGCTCACAAAGTGGTTGCTATGCCTAAGTTTCTCCTCACACATAGAGGTTGGGGTGCTATGTGAGATATTGGAGGTCGTTTTACAAGAAGGAGAGGGACTATTTATAGGTTGGAGAACCCTCATTAAGATTATTGGAAATCCTAATTTACAAGCTAACAAATCAGGATTATGAATCTTTTTTTAATATCAAAACATTGCGGGCCTTCTTTGTTTGCTTGAGTCATGGATGTGGGCTCAAAAAAGAGCATTATTGATGGTGGATAAGGTGAAAGTAAAGTTTTAAGTAAGGGGAGAGAGAGAGAGAGAGAGAGAGAGAGAGTTACTATGCACATGTCTTGAGGTGAGGTGTCTTTTATGGTTAGGTCAATGTCTATTTTCCGTTAGTATGTTAGTGGTTAGTGTTAGTTATCACTAGAAAGTTAATGTTATATTTACAATGGGTAGAATGAGGTGGATAGTTGAAGTAAGATGGTTGAATGAAGTGAGAAAATCCTTGTGATGATGAAGCTTGAGGAAGGACTTACTTGTGTAGGTTTCCAAAATGACTATCGATCCTCTTCTTCTTCTTCTCTTCTTTATGCCACCGCCGCCAGGGTTGATTATCGCGATGAAAATGGCGATTTGGTTGATGATATATCTCAATTTTCAGAGGTTGAGCATTGTTTACATGTTATTTTTTATGTATATAGAGAAGGGTAAGATGGAATTGTTCTTTGAAAGTAATACAGAGAGGCATAGAGATGGTGTATGTAGCTCATATGAGAGCTATGGAAGTAAGAGGGGAGGTTCATGGTGAACAAAGTGAGAGAAATTATGGAAGGTGCAGGTTTGAGTTAGGGATGGAGAGGAATGAGTGTGTGTGTGTGTGTGTGTGTGTGTGTGTGTGTGTGTGTGTGTGTGTGTGTGTGTGTGTGTGTGTGTGTGTGTGTAGAAGTGTGGAAAGCGGTGAGAGAAGACTATGGGCTACTTGTGAGAAAAGTGGGCAGATTGGGGTCCAATCAAAAACTCATACCTCACCCGTAGTAGTTCCAAAAATTATGAAAGTTTTTGAGGTGATTATTCAGCTTTTGGTACACATTTTGTCTTCTAACCACCGCTTCAAATTCGGACTGAAGCTAGATATAAAAAATCCCATCATAATGCCTACTTTTGTCAGAAAAAAGTCTTCAGTGGCCCCCCTTTTGTTGAATTTGCATATGGCTCAAAAGGTGAGCCCCTCCGTGCATGAGATCATGACCTAATTTATTGATAAAGGTTTGAAAATATGCATGGTTGTGGATTATGCATAAATAGAATATATGGATACGATGAAAAAAGACAAGCTAGTATATATAAACAATTTATGGAATCTAAAATAGTGTGGGCGATAAATATATAGAAAAGAAATATATGAAAATATAGGGAATCAAATGAGGAGGGCCCTCATTTGTTTTATTGATGTATATTTATTTATAGGAGGTAAAGAAAGAGTTCTTGTAGGAAATAGGAATTTACTGAAAGGCAATGATTGATGGTGGAAAGTATTTTTGAGGTTTTCTCTTATGAGTGGATTCACACCAAAAATAAGAGAAGCTTGTGTGAAGATATTTTTATATGGAATAAAGAGTATGCAAAATGGTAAGAAAAATTGTGGTAATGGTGAGTCAATGTATATAGCATACATAGGCAAATAACGCACACCTAGGTAGAAGTATTCAAATAAATACCAAAATATATTATGAAAATTATATATTTAGGCCCTATATACAATGCAATATTTACACACAAATGGACCATAGTATAGTTAATTTCTTGAATTTATTTAATTTTTTTGGCTCAACTAGCCCAAATTACTAGCTAGCTGAGGGTTTTAAGGAGATATGGGAAAAATTTGCTAACTCACACACGCCTATGAATAGTGAAAGGGTGAGGATAACCATAGTGTTTGAGTGATTTTGATAGGGCGAGGTAGCTCACTATGGCAATTACGAAGAGCCAAAAAATGGCTATCATTAGGCCCCCAAGGATGATGGTATATTCATGTATCATCATAAAGCATCTTTTCCAAAGAGAGTGCTTCTAAAGATTTTCATTGTTTGGCCCCTTGGCATTTTGGCTCGAATTACACTCATGCTTCATGCAACAAAACTTACATGAAAAAGTTTCCTTTTGAATGATCTTTTGTAGATCCTTTGGTAGAAGGCGACTCAAGTAGGGCTTCAGACGATACCCGTTTACCTTCCTGGAGTGCTCTTTAACATTCAAGTCCATAAGCTGATAGTAACTTGAATTGAAAGCCTTCTTGACTATGTATAGCCCCTGCCATCTAGTTTCAAATTTGGCATCAAAACAATTATCAAGTCGATTGTCATACCTTAGCACAAGATCTCCTTCCTTGATGCCTTTGTCCTTGAGTTTCTTGTCAAGCTTCTCCTTTGCTTGTGTAGCTTTCCTCTTGTAGCACTCATAGGCTGCTTCTCTTTTCCACTCAAGCTCTACTCGTGTAAGAAGTCGATCCATCCATACCTCTTGATCATCTTGTGCACCTTTGCCATGAAGCCATATCGTTGGGATGTTGAGCTCGATAGGCTGCAAAGCCTCTTGACCATAAACCAAGTGAAATGGTGTGACTTTCCCTGAAGATTCCTTGGAACCTCTAGAATGGGAACACATACTAGAAACATTGGATATCTGTACGATTACAGATAGTCCAACAACAAAATTTTGCGATAAGGATGGCTATGATGTGCTACCCTACTACATGGTAAGCATTATACCAGGAGGAGATGAGACGATAGAACCACCAGAGAGAGAAGAGTTTTATAAATCCTCTAAACATTTAGAAGTAAATAATGATGCAGATAATGAGTGTTCAGACAACTCAAGTGAGCGTGGGGGGAAAACAGAGAATATCAAGTTTTATGATTTTGCTAATCAACACCTGAGACGCCAAGAACGCTATAGGAGAAAACGAACAGAAAACAAAGCGAGAGAGAACCTGATGCCTAGGATAAAAAGTAAAATTCACTATTTGATGCTTATAAAAGCAGAGGATTGTGTAAAAGATCAAATATCAGGAACATTCTCAAAAGTTCGAAGGGAAAGAACGCGAGAGGAAATAAAACAAGTACGAAAATCTAAAACAAAAACAAAATCACAAAAATCTTAAAAATAAAAAATAAAAACAACAAAAGACCAAGAGTGGACCAAATTGGAGCATAAACAGAAATACCAAGAATGGAAACGGTCTTTACGTGAGATATGGACTACTGAAGAAGATAGTGAAGGGGTAAAGCGGAGTCAGAGAAGGGAAACATGAATTTACCATCACACTATCGGAAATTTACCATCCAGGACAAAAAAATCATCATGACACCACCATTCAGGGAAAGAACCAACCAAGAATCTTACGATGGGCCAGAAAATGCAAAAAGGATAGACCTCGTGGAACCAGGTGAAAAGCCTCGGCCGGTCTATATAGCAAACGATTTAGAGCCTGAAGAAGAAGAATGGCTAACACAACTTCTCAAGAAGTATAAAGATGTGTTTGCATGGTCCTATAAAGACCTCAAAGGAGTTGATCCATCGATATGCCCACATACAATTCCTTTGAAATCAAATGCAAAACCTAACAAACAACGTCCTTATACATATAATGACACATTTTCTAAATGAATCAAGGAGGATATTGACAAGCTGATGGAAGCTGAATTCATCTATGAAATCGAACATACAGATTGGGTGTCACACATTGTGGTAGTCCCCAAAAAGAATGGAAAATTGTGAGTGTGTGTAAACCTAAAAAAGGTAAATGCAGGCACCATAAGGGATAATATATCCCTTGCCAATCACAGAACATGTACTTGAAAGGGTGACCGGAAAACGGGTTTATTCCTTTCTGGATGGGTTTTCAGGATAAAACCAACTGGCAATTGCAAGTGAGGATCAACACAAAACAGCGTTTGCCACAGAATGGGAAATTTATGTGTATCGAGTTATGTCGTTTGGCTTAACTAATATCCCAGCTACCTTCCAAAGTTAATGACGCATGCATTCAAAGAATACCTGAGAATATTCTTAGAAATATACATGGATGATCTTTGTGTACACTCTCTTCTATCAGAGAAACATATTGACCATTTGCAAAAGGTATTTGAAAAATGCAGGACATATAGAATCTATCTTAACCCGGAAAAGTGTATTTTTATGGTTAGGCAAGGCCGCATCTTAGGACACATTGTCTCAAGAAATGGCATAACCACTGACCTAGACAAAGTCAAAGTCATAGTAGACCTACCCAGGCCTACTAATGAGAAACAAGTGCAATCCTTCATGGGACACTGCGGATATTATCGAAGATTCACATACATGTATGCGGTCATCGCACAACCTCTGTATCATTTGCTAGTCAATTTCGATTGGACTGAGGAGTGTGAAACTTCATTCCCAAAGCTGAAGGAAAACCTTGTATGAGCACACCTATACATAAAGCACCATATTGGGAAAAGATATTTCATGTTCACATTGATGCTTCTGCATATGCAATTGGGAGTATTTTGGCACAACCTGGAGACGGAACAATGGATTTTCCAGTTTGTTATGCAACCCGACAGTTAAACAGTTTGGAAAAGAACTACACAACCACCGAAAGAGAGGGATTAGGAATGATTTATGCTGTAAAGAAGTTTCGGCATTATTTGCTCACAAACAAATTTGTGTTCTTCACAGATCATCAAGCTCTTTTGTATCTGGTAAATAAACCATGCAATACAGGGAGAATTGTAGGATGGTTTATTATATTGCTAGAGTTTGATTTCACAGTGGTGGTCAAAAAGGGTAAAACCCATCTATGAGCGGATCATCTTTCAAGGATACGCAACGGGGAAGCTCCTGAAGGAGTAGATGATGACATACCAGATGCTTATCTTTTCAATATTGAAATGATACCCAAATGGTCTCAGGAAATTGTTACCATTCTTTCCTTTGTAGGTAGGTTTGATAGAATGGAAGACAGATCCAAACAACAAACAATTCGACAAACAAAAAACCTCCAGTTGATTGCACGACGGCTGTATCATCTAGGATCGGACCAAATTCTACGATTATGTATAAATCCGAAGGAATTCGAGTGTTACATTGAAGAAGCACATGTCCAAGATTGTGCATTTCATTGTTCAACAGTGAAAAAACACACCAGACTGAATAGTTAGGGGTTTATTGGCCAACTATGTATGCAGACAAACATTCTTATGTTACCAATTGTACTATATGTAGTGCCAAACAACTAGTGGATCACGCGACATTGTTTCAGGTAAACATTGCATTTGCATGGAGTCAATATATCATTGATTTCTTAACCACCAGAACGTTTCCTGAGAACATAACAAGAGCACGGAAAAGGGCTATAGAGCTAGAGGCTCGCGACTTTCAGTTAATTGGGAACCAACTCTATAAGTGAGGAAAGGACAATCAACTTAGAATCTGCGCAAGTGAAAGTGAATACATGCTGATTCTAGAACATGCTGATTCTAGAACATGCACATAGCGGAATAAGTGGAGGCCATTTTTCGGGTGATAAGACGGCAAAAATTGTCTTGACCACAGGAATATGGTGGCCTACATTGCACATGGATGCTGAAGAGTTTGTAAAGCATTGTGACGCATGTCAGTGCACCAAAGTGCCGATAAAGAGAGATGAGATCCCACTATGACCAATGATGGGAGAAAGGGCATTTGCAAAATGGGGCATTGATTTTGTGGGACCTATTTCACCCCCTGCATATCGCACCCATACCAAATATATCATTGTGGCTACGGACTATCTCACAAAATGGGCAGAAGCCAAGGCAACGCAAAAAGCAAATGCACGGACCACTGCACAATTTTTTTATGGGAATGTTTTTGTACGATACGGTTTACCAATAGAAATTGTCAGTGATTGTGGAACACATTTTCTTAATGAAGTTATTGAATATCTGCTAGAGGAATTCATGGTCATACATAGGAAATCTGCTCCATACCATTCACAGGCAAATGGAGAAGCTGAGGCCACAAATAAAACACTATGCACGGTTC
The DNA here is from genome assembly GCF_014529385.1 of Adiantum capillus-veneris. Lineage (NCBI taxonomy): Eukaryota > Viridiplantae > Streptophyta > Polypodiopsida > Polypodiales > Pteridaceae > Adiantum > Adiantum capillus-veneris. The sequence continues at coordinate 86,453,812 of NC_140954.1, forward strand.
TCACTAAAATTGTGTCAGAGTCAAGAACAGATTGGGATCAGCACTCAACACTATGGGCATACAGGGTAGCTTACAAAACATCGATAGGAACGACACCGTACAACATGGTGTTTGGCCTAAATGCTATATTACCCATAGAGTTTTTAATTCCAACTCTACGAGTAGTGAAACGCTTAGAATGGACAGGGCATGAGCTCTCTTCAAGAATAGATGACCTTGAAAAGCTAGATGAACTCCGCTTGAGAGCTGTAGCTTTGATCTATGCTAAAAAGAGAAGACAAAAAGAGTTTTTTGACAAACATGTGCGCACTAAAGAGTTCAAAACAGGTGATTATGTACTTGTTTATACTTTGAAGAAACATGCCAAGAAACTTAAAAAGCGAGGGATGGGACCCTTTGTGATTAATGATCTATCGCAAAGTGGAGCTATCAAGCTTGCTACATTAGCAGGTGAAGAAATGCCCAATTGGATTAGTGGATGTCGATTGAAGAAATATCAGTTACCACTAACACAGGATATGCTTCAAAAAATCCATCAAGGAAAACAACGAATGAAGGAGAAACAGAGAGTACGAGAAGAAGCAAAAGAACGCATTGCAAAACGAAGACTTCTACGACAACAACAACAACACCATTGCGAATCAATGCCATTCGACTAACAACGTTGGATGAAGACACAGTGGAACCAATAATTGCAGTCAAAGTGGGGAGCAATCAAGTTGAATCAATTTGATCTCTTACAGATTATACAAACAGCTCAAGTCCACAAGTCAACTTCATCCTACTCCTCAAGTGTTGGAAAGTAGTACATCATACTTGTTGAAAACATTGGACTAGACGATATTGCATGTACAAGTACATCAATATATTTACCCACACAAATAAAATGTAGTCAAAGATGAAAGCACACAATACCCAATGTTGTTGGGACAACCTTGGCAAAGAGAGTACAATGTGCAGATAGATTGGAATGCGAATGCAGTCAAAATTCAGCATGCACGAGAACAACAGGTAATAGCCTTTACTCAGCAACCACGCAATGCCAGCAATGCGATCACTGGAAAAAGAGCCAAAAGCAAGAGAGCCACCAAAGAACAACATGATACCCAAGGATAACAAACAAGTAAAAGCAAACCATGCTAACTACATACATACGAAGTCACCGACGGCAGTGCAATGATCTAGGTTACCAAAACAAGGGAAACAAGTATGGATGCGGAAGGATAGAAATGACATGAACCAAAAACAATACAACGGAAGAATTCAACCGAAGAAGATAGCTCAACCAAAAACCAAGGGCATAAAACAGATATGGATCCCAAAGAAAATCCTCAGCAATAACCCAAATGTTACTCGCATTTGGATACCGAAACAAAAGCAAAAGGAACTCCCTTCAGTACAAGCAACATCGGAAGGCAGACAGCTGCATTTGCAACCGAAGAACTGACTTATGTGGATGCCAATAAGCAACAAAACACTGGCAACAAAAGAAGTAGAAAAAAATCTACAAAAAATGGAAAAAACAAGCTACCAATGAAAAGCAAAAGAGATAAGGACCACGGCCATTCCGGCCAAGCCAATCCTCTCCAAAGAGACAACTACGGCCATATCGACAGTAGCGGCAAAACGACTGACTTTTGCAAGAAATACAATTAAACAGAGAGCAGTAGAGTTACAGTTGTTACTTGCCAAGAAAACAAGCAACCTCGACAGCGAATGCCAATAAGCACCTTGCTTATACCCTTCTCTTGCACAGCATTAATTTTGCCATGCATTGACCGAGTATGCATAAAATAGGGCCACATTAATCGGTCAAGCATTAGCACAAGTTTTTCAACCTATGCATTGCACATACTCCGAGGCGATACCTTGTCGTCTGGGAGGACTCCGGCTAGGAAGGGGGGAGGTATTCTCAAATGCGGAACCAATAGCAGAAAGAGCAAAAAAGGGCATGATTTTCGACTAATTTTAAGGGTTGTTATTTGATTGCAAAATTTTTTGAACTAACCAAGTACATATGCCCTTATACAACATGTATCTATAGGTATATGGGGCCAAACGCCAAATCAAGCCCCTAGGTGTGTGTACATAAGTAGAAATAGCCATTTTTCGGGCAAAATATTGATAAAACAGAGAAATCCGGCCATAAAAATTTCATGTGAGTGTATATAATGTTTTGCGGTGATGTTTTTGATTTATTATGATTTTTGGGGATTTTTGGGTTTAATTTGCTATTTTTCTTTTAATTTTGCTAATTTTCGGCAGAAAAACTTCAAAAATACAAAAAACAAGTGAAAAACGGTCGTAATGAAAAAAAAAATGGGGATGATCAGTGACTATAGGACAACCTATGGTACAGTGGGGGTGCAATTATGAGATTGGAGCGAAAAGCGTGTTTTGGCCAGATTTTGACCGAAATGCCAAATTTCTGGTAAACAGGGCAAATGGAGTCCAAATCAAGAAATTTTTGAGCCTAAACCGCATCTCACAAGAAGTTGGGAGCACATATCAAATTTCATGAAAAGTGGTTCGGGGACCCCCATTATAAGAATTTTTCACTTCATTTTTAGCTCATTTTCACTATTAACATTTGAGAGAGAGCTTCTACGACCTAGAGCGAGCGGAACTTCCAACACCTTCTACGACGCGCACGACTACCCGACAGGCTTCAGACATGCGAGGTAGGCTCACCACCTTGAGATTTTCGTGCATGTTTGTCGTTTTGTCGCGAAAACTAGCGTAGGGTTCACACACAAAGCGGACAGTAGAGATCTACAAGCAGAAGCGACCACCTAACGGCCAAACCGCATGTCCGTTTGCCACCAAACTTCATGAGCGGATTTCCTAGACCATCAACAACCAATTCCTATGGTGGTAGACCACCACAAATCATCGAAGACATGTAAACGCAACCACGAGTGCTTCTAGAGCGACAAATTGCCAAATGAAGCTCCGGTGAAGCCAAAGTCCACAAAAACCACACGGCAAGGATCCCCAAGGGATCGGGAAGCTATGGAGACCAACATCAAGAAATTTCACCAAAAAGCACTCCAAAAGTCAGAAAACAGCTCAGAGGCTCTGAAATCCACACAGGGAGTTACTTTCTATCCATTTGACTTTTTTTTGTTGAAATTAGGCTTAAAAGGGACTCAGGGGGACTAAGGGCAGGCACTAGTGACAAATTCCATGAAAAAATCACCAAGAGACATCCTACGCATAGGATGTCTCAAGGGCATTTCTGGGAACAGATCCCAACATTTCTCATCACACACATTTTGTGAATGACCTTTACATGCTAGCCACCAAGTTTCATCACATTTGGACCAAAATTGACCTCATATGCATGAAAAACGCAAAGTTAGGGCATAGAGGCAATAATGGGCCATAGACCTACCAAAACTTGTCCAAATCACATGAAACTTGCACAACACATTCACAAGCACATAGCCAACCAATCTGTGTGGTCACCTGCAAAAATTGATGAAGTAGGCATCCTGGCGTAGGATGTCTATTTGACATTTTTGGCCTACAAAGGGTGTTTGTCCATTCCAGATCTAATCACATCATCTTCAAGAGCTCATATACCAAGTTTGAAGCCATTCTAATCAGTTTTGACCCCCAACACCTTCAAGATACACTTTTTGAGCCCAAAAATACTACACAGGCTCTTACAAGCATCAATTCTTGTCCAAATCAAAATCCAAGCATAGGGCCATGTTCCATATGCCAACCACTACCCACAGAAAAAATCCCAAGCCATTTTGATGAAATAGACATCCTACACGTAGGATGTCTCCAGCATATGTTTGACCTTTTGTGCAAAGAGTGACATCATGGGAGCCAATACCATGGTGCAATGAGCCCATATATCAATTTTCAACCCATTTGGACATCACTTGCTACCTGTTATGGACTTTCTACCCAATTTATGACCTAAAGCCTGAATCAGCCCAAAAATCCACTTTTTTGATGCCGAAATCCAAATCCAAGCACATAGCCATGTTCCATAGGCCAAGGACTACCAGCATGTCAAGTATCACCCAATTCTCATGAAAAAGACATCCTACGCGTAGGATGTCTAAATGAAAATTTTTGGATAGAATTGCAGTGTGAGCACATGCACAGTTTCACAAGTTCCTTTTAAGCTTTATGTTCAATTTTCAAGTCATTTGGATAGATAAAACTCAGTTTCTCAACAGCTGATATGGAAAAAACGCTAACTTCGGACTACTGAGTGCAACAGGATCTATGGCAGCCGCAAAGTCACCGGCAAAGAAGAAAAGAATGACCATAAAAGATTACCTAGAAGAGGTAGAGCCCTTCGTCATACCAGAAGGAACTCTAAATCCAACAAGCACATGGATCCAAGAAGATCTGCTGGAGTCCAATGATCTGAAGATTTACCAAGGCGTGTTCAAAGACACCGACGGAAACGTGATAGAGCTACCAATGTTACCGCGAGAGCTCAATGAGTTCGTCAGAAGCAAGATGGCAGAGTATCTGGAGGAGATTGATCTCCACAATTACTTTGAAGCGGTGCCGACAAGTATTGACATAAAAAGAGTCTGGGAATTTGTGACAACAATAAAAGAAGATGGAGTGGCCCGAGTTACAGATCTGTAGGGCAAGCCAGACACTGAGATTCTAATCACAGAAAGAGTGGTGGCAGCTGCACTAGACCTCTCCGACAAGGGGGATAGTGTACCCAAAAGAAGAGACGAAGTAAAGGTGTACACTGAAAAGAAAGCCAACTATACCTTTGAAGATATTGCCAACCCCAAAGTGGCAATCATGAGTCAGCTGTACAATCAATATTTCCATATGTGTACAAAGCGGCCACAAAAGTACAGGATGCCGCCTGCAGCAATTGCCACAACATTCAGCTGGGCAATGCAAAAAAGCAAGCCAAAGATCATCAATTATGCAGCTTATGTACATGATAATCTCGTAAAGCCACATACATTGTGCCGGGTGAGCTAATCACGAAGGTGATTTATGGGGCATTGCAGGCCAAGGGGAGATGGCCTGACCCTCCATCACAGATCGACTGGCTGAGGCTCAAAGAAGATAAGGAAGACGAGCAGCCAAAAGCACCAAGGGTAGCAACCCATTTGAAATGCCGGTTAGAAGAAACCGTGCAAGAAGAGCAGCCAAAGCAGAAGAAAGGAAAGAAAGAATCTGCCCAAGTGCCAACAAAGAGACAAAATCACAGAAAGTGGCACGTCTAGAGCGGCTGATGGAGAGATTCAGGGTAGAAAGAGCCCTCAAAGGAGATTTAGACGAGCTATGGAAGCCATCTCTAGAAGAAATGTCGCGATCATTCTGAAGGGTGCACAGAGACAGATTCGATGATTACATTAAGAATTTTGAGATTCTTGATGCCACAGCAGAGAATATCCCACATGTACCCTTTATGAGGAAGTGGAGCAAGTCCGACAGAAACTACTAGAAGAGCAAGAGGGCCAAGAGAGAGAAAGGAAGACCAAGGCGGATAGAGATTTCAAGAAAAAGCCGGCAACTCCACCGGCTAGCCCTGAGTCCAACCCACCACCCTCACCACCTCCTCGTAGCCAAGAAGACAAAGAGGAGCAAGACAAACCAGAAGAACGAGAGGAGTTCAAGCAAGATCAAAGCTAGGAGCAAGAACCAAAGGCAGAGGCTAAGCCTAAAAGTGGGCAGCCAGAGCCAAATGAATCATACAACACATTTCTAGATCTGCTAGCAGCCGGATACACAAAAGAAGAGGCTACCACAGTCGCATTCGACTTGGCAAGCATGGGGAACAAAGAGCAAATGCAAAGCATACGGTTAGTAGAGCTAAAGGAGATGGCCACTGATACAGTGGACCTGCACCCACCAATGATTGGGATGTGGTGATGACAAAGCTAACCGAGATAAGTCAATGGCCTCAAAAAGTGAAATGGCAACTCTCAAAGACACTGAAGTGCACATAAAGCTTGAAGTTGACACTTTACAAAAGCAAAGCCAAAGGCAGATAGAGAGAGAAGCAGAGCTGCAAGCTAGTCTGGCAAAGGCATTGCAAAGATGCCAGGAAATGGAAAGAGAAAATCAGGTAGCGGCCCAAAGATTGCAAGGAGCCGAAGAAGAGTATAGACAACTCAGCAAGTCATTGACAGATGCAGAGAGGGAAAGGGATAACCTAGCCCTAAAACTTGCTGAGGAGTCCAAGGAAGTTGAGGCCTTGAGAAATGCCAAAAAAAAGGTAGAAATAGACCAGGAGACTAGCCAAGATGAAGTCCTTGACCTCAAAGACCAACTTAAAGTTAAAGATCAAACCATCCAGCGGCTACGAGCATCTTCTGCCAGAGTCAGAGTTACTAGCTCGCCTCACACCACTACAAAAAGCCAGATCTATGAAGAATAGATGAAAGAGCTCCAGAAAGAGTTGACTTTAGAGAAAAATAAAAGGTTGATGATGGCGGAAGGGTCCGTGGTTATGCAAACACGCATGGATGAAGAGCAGAAAGCAATGCAAGATGAGCTAGAAATTATAAAGAGAAAGCTCGAGGAGGCAGAGAAGGTAAACACCGAGTTGAACGACCTCCTCGTGAACATGGGAGAAGAAGATGAAGCAGAGAAACAGACACTCCTAAAGCAGATAGAAGAGCTGAGAGGACAGCAGGCACAGGGCCGGCAGCCATGGAAGGCATAGACCTAGAGAATGTGGCAGATCCTGTGGACACACCCATGCAAGAGGAAATCCTAGTAGGGCCCTCTCAAGAGCCACAAGATCTTACGTAAGAAGAGGAAGAGAAGCTGCGCAAGGCCATAGAGGCAGAAATCAGAGAAACGGCCAAGGAAGCCTTGGAATGGGAGCAGAGGGTTTTTTAATCCATGACCATTCAGAAGATCGACGCCAACAACCTCCGGCGTGAATGGCTACAGCCCTCTCTCCCATATCCTTTGCTAAAATATGAAGCCACCACCATCAACAAGAGGATTAGAGAAGAGCCGACAGTGCCACTCTACACAGCAGATATCTCCCAGCCTGAAGGGGCCAAGTTAATAGTCGACTCCCAGCCCAGGTGGAGAAAAGCGTGGCTGACAAAGTATCCACAGTACCTAATTCATCTGGTAGAGGCACCCAAACTAACCAGAGATAACCTAAGCTTCTGCCCTCTACCAAGGATAAGTACTTGGAAGGCCCAGGAGATACTACAAAGAAGCCAACCCACTTGGCTGAACTTTTCGAAGCTGCCAGGCTTGAAGGCAGGCGAGAGAATAAGTGTTCAATAAGGCAGGCGCCATCAAATTGTTCACTGGCTCGCCTGACCTTTCTTGCATAATGATGAGAAAGATTTGCAAAACCCTTTTGGCAGTTTTCGAGACGTTCAAACTGGGCCAGCTAACAGACAGTATCTTCTTCTTTCAAGATACTTATAGATGTGCATATGATCTGTCTGGTCAGCCTTCCAAAGAGGTGATACATGCATTGTATCAAAGGATAATGTTTCTGCCATCCTATCACCTCCAAGCCTTTGAAGAAGCATTCTACACCAGCTTCTTCACCATCAGCACTGATATATCGGCCCAACATTGCTGGAATTACATGCAAGATATGAGTCGCTGCTCAAGATGCGCGAAACCATAAGATGAAGAAGCAACTCAACAGCCATGTCGGGGACGACATGAGCAAGGAGGGGGGGAGAGTTAGAATCTAGACACACCCTATGGAAATTGACTACTCGGCAAATTATCATTTTTTGTAATTATTCATTTATTGAGAAAACTCGACATTTCACCTTGTAAATATTTGTTAACCCTCACGGCACACGAACACCCTATGATCTATAAACGTTGTATTATTTAGAGTCAGGTTCCGGGCTTCTCGGACCAATAGGAACAGGGTAAGGGTGATCGCCGATGACAGGCGCACTCTAACTGGAATATTCAAGGAGTTAGTTGGCTAAGTATGGGCGCCCAAGTGTGAATGGGGTGAGCTCATATAACAGCCACTAAACCTAATTTTTACTCATTCTCTCATTGTGCAATAGAAGCTGCTCTTGCTCCATCTTCACCTTCTCCTTCACCATCTCCTTGTGTGTGTGTGTGTGTACGTGTGAGAGAGAGAGAGAGAGAGTGTGAGAGTGTGTGTGTGTGTGTGTGATTGAGCGTTGCGGCGGCGGCGACGGCGAGGCGGTTGAGCGTGGCGTAGCGGCGTCTCCCTCTTCTTCGCGGCGCGGGAATCCTTCATTTGCAAGTACGCAAGAAGGTGAGTGACACACCGTTCTTCCTTGTGAGCTTGTCTGTTGTATGACTGTGTGCTAGGAGCCTTTGTGGCTCGTACACGGCGCGTAGCAAGTCCCTAGCCGTGATATTTTTGGCGCCGTTGCCAGGGAGCTGCTGCGCGTGAAGCTCCAATGGCGACCTGTAAATTGTATTGAAGCTATTTTTTATGTAGGAAAGGCACGGCTTAAGTTTGATCATTGTTGTTATGCAAAAACAGTAGAGAAAGACACAATGTTGTTGACTGCATTCAAGTTTTCTGTGTTTTGTTAGTTCTATTAAGCTCCGATTTCAGCTTACACAGTTAGCATTTCTTGCGTTTCTGCGTTTTTTGCATTTTCTGGTTTGCACTGCACAATTCTGTCAAGTTTCAATTTTCTGCATTTTCTGTGTTTTTTGGTTTGTGCATAGTTAGGCGCACAGTTAGTTACTTAAGTAGGTTAGTAATTAGGTGAACCACTGATTAGCAAGTCAGTAGGTAGGTGGGACAGTAAATAGTTAGGTGAGGTCAACGCGTACCAAAAAATATCCAAAAAATAAAAAAATAAAAAATAAATAATTATTTAAAAAAAATCGAAAAATAAAAACGTGAGCGAGGGGGAGGTTATAAAAACGGATGGGAAAAAATCGAAAATATTTAAGCGTGAGTGACTGGGGGGGTCACTAAAATTTTGATCGGGATCATTTTCCCAAGCCCAAGCCCAAGCCCAAGCCTCAGTCCTCAATCTTATGATATATAATAGACTCACTCTTATATATATACCCTACCTCCTCAAGAGGGAATGAGAGCATGTGGGGCAAGTCCTCCACTCTCCTCCCTTCTCTTCCCACTTGCACCCTTAGACCTGTTATTTGGAGCCTAGTTCCCCAGCTAGGAAAAGACTGTTTCGGGCTTTTCTAGAGCAAAATAGAACCAAACGATGGGCTGTAAAGCACAGCGCGTCCCTCCTAGCGATACGCTCGTTTCGAGCTATCACACGGACCATTCCATGACACGCTCTAAAAAATCTAGCAAAAAAACAAACAAAAAACACGCAAAAAACTAGTCACAAGGCCTCCTAGAGCAGCTTTTTGACACCTTAGGGTATCAAAAGCACATGCACTTACGCTCTGGGCGGGTGCTAGAATATGAGCATATTGAGGGTGCCTCTGTTCATATGGACACCTATTACCCATCCACGATAGGCTCTAGACCCTCAGCGGGGACACAAGGTAGCACCACCCAAGACCCTAAAATAGCCGCTAGTGATTCCTCCTCCGACTCAGAAATCATGGAAGCGTACCCCACCCAAAACACTGAGAGAGAAGGCCATGCACCTCCCGAAGCTCCACAGCCTAGTACTAGTATGTTTAGCCATTTCATGGAAACATTAGGTAGAGCTACTCGCTCGGAACCTGATGCAAATGAAGCACACGAAGGGGGTGGGGAAGTGGACTCTCCTTTCACATCGCACGTGGACCCCACACCCCCAAAGAGTGTCCATGTGGATATCCTGCCAACTTCTTACCAAGAAGGCCCTATTGAGTTGCCTCCTTCAGAAGTTCCCTCTAGAGTACCGTTGGTGACAAGTAAAACCACGGGGAGAAACATTGCTTCTACCTCACAAGAAACCGTTAACACGGCGACTCTAGAAGGATTGTTCATTAATAATCATTGGACATACGACCTCCACACTGAGGTGTTGACGGATCTACACTCTGGCCACGCCTACCATGTAGGATGGATAGAGATTGTACAATCCACCTCTAGTGCCACGAGCCTCAAAGATCAACAAAAAATGATCTGTAATGTTATCCATGGCATTATTCAATCAGAAAGGCAAAACCGAGGGGTAAATATACTCTCAACTGGCCCCATGAGATTTTTGGATACGAGCAAAGCTCAACAGCCTACTCTATCACAAATGGAGACTCCTCTAATGAGTCCCATGGACCCATCTTACGTCATTTCACCTAGGGTCTCTATGCAATTTGAGCCTCCGAGCGACAACTTTAGCTTCCCTAACTTGGCTCAACCCTTTATTAAGGAAAACATAGTGCTCACTCCAGGGATAGGCCTGGCAGAGAATGTACAGATGACATCTACGGTTAGCGCAGTGCCACTACCTAGTGTCGTAGTACCTAATATGGGGCCTCGACCATATGTGCCTCTAGCCCCTTATGCACACATGGCCCCCACACCTCCAATTGTACCACTTGTTTATGCTCCTCGAGTGCCGCTCCCTAGCCCTTATCCGAGTGGACCTATGCCCGGTTATGTTCCATATCCTGCATCATCCACACATATGCCAAGACCGGTACCCGTCCCTCTCCCACATATGATTCCAAGAGTACCACCACCGGCCCTACCTCCTAACATAGGTGACTTGGCAGCGTTTGCTCAAACCATAGGTCGATCTATCGCGGAAAATATGCGTCATGCATCTGATAGAGAGCCTAGAAGTAAGGCAGTACAAATAGCCAAACTCACGCAAAAATTCAATGGGGACGAAGATGCTAGAAAACACATTGAAGTGTTTGAACAAGTATGTGATTCCTTAGGGGAACGCAACGAACTACATAAGTGCAATGCCTTAAGCTTGACATTAAGTGGGAAGGCTGGAGATTGGTATAGAACCCTAAGGGTGGACGAGAAAACAATCTACCCTACCCTTCGAAGGTTGTTTCTAAAGGAGTACATACGAGAAGGTGTGCTTTGGGGTGTAGCATCTCAGCTACAGAAGGCCGAACGTAAGGAAGGAGAGTCATTAAGGGACTTCATTAGTCGTCTAAAGCACTTAAACTCTCGCTGCCCTGTAAATGAGCGCTTCAACAATAACCAACTGCTTGATCGATTCATTCGAGGGTTGAGGAATGAAGGAATCTATAATGGACTAGTGATTAGAGGTATCACAACCTGGGAAGATGTCACTGCCAATGCAATCCAATTAGAGGACAACTTGATGATAGCAGGCATGAGGGTGTCTACTGACACGAGATCCACTAGCTCACAAGCCATTGAGTATGAACACATGACTGCAAAGCCCATTGCCAATGAGCCAAAGGTATTTGAGACATTCTTGACAGACCTCACCAAGGCAATCCAAGAGTCTCTTAAGGATAATCGACCCCCTCAAAATAGTCACATGTATCCAAGAAGGGAGCAACAATGGTGTTCCATTTGCTTAGGTCCACATAGCACTAGTGAGTGCCCTATGTTTAGAGTAGAATTTAATGGAACTTGCAACGCATGTGGTAGGTATGGTCACCAAGCTAAGGATTGTTTAATGATCAAACGTATGATGGCAAATAGACCACCTGTAGCCTGGACGGATGCACCTCGAGCTCCTGTATTGATGCCTGCTCCACCTGTTGAGCAACTACCGCAACACATGGTTCCTAGATCTCAAAATGTTGTACAAGCTACACCGCTACCACGTCCTGTGCTAGGACCGCAGCCCCCGCATCCAAGAGTCGCCCCTATGAACCAAGTGGGTTGCGAGCCATCTAATGCTTATGCAGATGGCTGTGAGGAGGAAATAGACACTAGTATTGCCTACGGACTTAATATATTGGAAGAGTGTCCTATATACTACATGGAAGATTGTTGGGGGCAAGTCAAGCCGGTTTATCAAGCTGCTGCGCTCGCATCTAGAGGTCAAAATATCAACACCCAGGCTAGGAGGCCACCTCTTCAATGCTACGAGTGTGGTGGACCACATCGGGCAGCGGAGTGCCCTATTAGGCTGCAAAAGAATGCTGCACAGATGCAAATGAATCAAGGGAGCACGTCTGCAATGCCAATACTCACATGTAATCGTTGTGGCATAGATCACTTGATTGCCCAATGCCCCTATAACCCAAATGCGCCTAAAATCACACCCCTAAATTTGGTCGAAATTGCTAGTGTGACATCGCCAATACCACCCGTCTCACCCGCTTATGCGATTACACGGTCCATGCTTCAAGGGCCAGGCCATATCCTCGAAGAGAGAGATACCGCGTCAGCTATCCAAGCAAAGAAAAAGAAGACACGAAGGAAGAGGTCACAGAATACGGGAAATTCAAAGACAAGTTCCAAAACAAACATAGGAACAGGAGATGACCCCGTGTATATGAATGACCTCGAGGATGATTCAGATTCAATCGAGACAATGGAGACTAGAACCAATACCACAAAGGGAAAGACCTACAAAGAAAACCGTAAAATGGAACCAAATGAAAACCGAATAAGAGAAAACCATAAAGAGCCTCTGAAAACACCACAAGTGTTTCCAAATCCAATCCAAGACCCCCAAGATAAACCGCAGGGGCAAAAAGGGAAGAATCGTAAAAAGAAGATTGGGACGTACCCAAACCCAGTAGACGAGATTGAGCAGGTGAAACATCTAAGAGGTTTAGTGGAGGAGACTCAAAGGAAACTAGAACCAGAACCCATGCATGTCAAAATTCATGACACAGTGTTTCCCACGCAAGTTCATCCACCCCACATGAACCATAGACCGTTAACCATATCTAGTATCATCCAAGAAGGGAGTGAGGACGGGACATCAGAAAGTGAGCATACGCCTTTCTTGTTGGAAAGGATGTTTAACGAAGGAATACCTGATCCCATTGAGGAATATGAGATTCCATCCTCACCAGTTCCTATTCAAGGACCTACACCCTGCAAAATGCCAATGAATGTTGCCAAACTAGTGGACTTCATGTCTTCTGAGGTCCGAACCACGATCATAGCAAAGCTGTATGGAGATCCTGAGTTATTCCTTGCACTTCGAGCATTCCTTAATGGAGAGCTACGAACGGGATTACCGCAGTTTGCGCAACCAAATAGGCCTGACTCGATTATGATTGATGAGGAAAATCATGTGCAATCACTTGACTTAGATGGACACGAGTCTATGATCGAGGTACCCATTAACGAATTAGGGTAGTATTTTGAAGGCGACAAGTCTAATGCGACCCTACCCATCACTACCAAGGGATTAACTATAAAGGGAATTCTTGATGGTGGTGTGGGAGTTAGCATCGTTACAAAAGATTGTTGGGAATCCATGGGAAAACCCCGCCTCAGTGTTACTAGCATTGTGTTAAAGATGGCAAATGGTACCGTAGCCAAACCTATGGGGATGCTCAAGGATCTTAAGATCAAAGTTCTAGGACACAAGGTATGACATACGTTCATTGTAATGGATTTCTCTAAACACCTTATGTCATATGAAATGATTTTAGGACGACCATTCATGAGGGAAGCACAAATGGTTCATGATTGGTCTAAAAATCATGTCTATTTGCAATTCCAAGACTCTGTCCTTAGAGTGGATTTGGTGACTGGTAAGGTACACCCCTTAGGGAGTAAAACCATTATTGATCATCACTCTGACACCACAGTTCACTCGGCCCCACTACAATATTGTTACACTTGTAAGAAGGATACATACATTGGCCAAGATTCTCCTTACATGGATGTGTTACCGGGTATGACGGAATCAGACAACGTAGACTGGGTACACCTAGCTGCAACCATAGATACCTGGGGAAATAGAGGAACCACTTGGGTCCCACCAGAGGGGGAAGAGGTACCACAAATTGCACCTCTGAACATGATAAGTTCCATACATGCATCTTCTAAGGGCAAGGCAATTGTAGACCAATCTGACAGTGACACCGATAGCTCAATAGAAGACTTTGACCAACACGACTCAGACACTGACTCCCTGAGTGAAACGGATTCTGAATCTCATGAATTAGAGAGTGGAGCAAGTTCAGAGTCAAAACATTCGGAAGGACCGAGAACATCAACCGATGATAGCTCCTCCGAGAGTGAAGAGGACACCAACGAGGACTCCTTTAGTGAGCCAGATCTAAATGCAAATCAAAATCAGGTCTCAAATAAGAAAAAGAAAAACTTTAAGAGGCGTCGATATCGAGCCAATGTACGTTCTAGGATAAAAAAGAAGAGATCCTCAGCAGAATGGCTCAGTTATATAGGAGCATGTGATGCTCATCGTAAATTGGTAGACGATTGGGGTGAATATCTCCAAAATGTTATGTGGTGTAGACCACGACCCCATGACATAGCCCAATTAGAGATCATAGACAAGCCAAAGTTGAGCCGCACTGCAAGGAGGCGTCAAAACCAAGAGTTAGCTCGACAACACAAGAAAGCAGAAATGGAAGCACAGACCAAAGCACAACCAGAATCCACAGACTTGCATTCTGCACCAGAACATTTCAAATCTTACACCACAGGGGAAGCAAAGGTTGTGTACACAAAAGCCCAAAGAATACCTATCGATGGGAATAATGGAATCTATGATGGTCCGGCAATAGTTAAAGAAATAGAATTAGCCGACCCCGGTGAAGAATCAAAACCTGTTTTTATTGCCCAAGACCTCACAGAAGTTGAACAGGCGGTCCTCAAAGAGCTTCTCAAGGAATTCAAGGACATATTCGCTTGGACATACCATGATATGAAAGGTGTTCCACCTTCTGTGGTCCAACATACAATCCCTATGATTAGCACTGCGAAGCCCATACAACAAAGACCCTACCCGATGAATCCTAAGTACGCAAAGATCATTCAAGAAGAACTAGAAAAGCTTATCAAATGTGGGTTCATATATCCTATTGAACACTCTGAATGGGTGTCTCCAATAGTTATCGTGCCAAAAAAGAATGGGAAAATCAGGGTGTGCGTGGACCTCAAAAAAGTTAATGCAGCTACTAGAAGAGACCATTACCCCCTACCATATTCCGAACATGTACTCGAAAGAGTTGCAGGCAAGGAAGCTTATAGATTTCTAGATGGGTACTCAGGCTACAACCAAATCACGATAACGCTAGAGGACCAAGCTAAAACTGCCTTCATCACAGAATTTGGCGTGTTTGCATTTCGTGTGATGGCTTTTGGCTTAACAAATTCCCCTGCTACATTCCAACGATTAATAAACACTGCTTTTAAAGAATATTTGAGAGAGTTTTGTGAAGCTTTCTTAAACAACCTTTGTGTTTACTCTTCTTGGAAAGAACATCTATCATGTTTGCAGAAGGTGTTTGAAAAGTGTAGGTTATATCGTATCTCATTGAACCCGTTCAAATTCCAATTTTGGGTCAAGCATGGATTTATTTTAGGGCATATAGTATCTAAGAATGGTATCTCAACCGATGAGAGCAAAATTAAAGTGATTCTAGAGTTACCACCACCAACCAATTACAAGGGGGTTCAAAGGTTCATGGGACACGTGGGTTATTATCGATGGTTTATTTTATTTTTTGTTGAGATAGCACGTCCTTTGTACAAGCTTCTCATTGAATTTAAATGGACTGAAGAGTGTGACCAGGCCTATGAACAATTGAAGAAAACACTAGCAAGTGCTCCGATTTTAAGGACACCTAACTGGGATGTCATTTTCCATGTGCATATTGATGCATCAAACTTTGCTATTGGGTGTGTTCTCACTCAACCAGGAGAACATAAAATGGACTATCCCATTAGCTTTGCAAGCCGTCAATTGAACGATGCTGAAAGGAACTACACCACTATAGAGTGAGAAGGTTTAGCAATGGTTTATGCAGTAAAGAAATTTCGCTACTACCTTCTGGCAAACAAGTTTGTATTTTATGTGGATCATCAAACGTTGCTGTATCTGGTAAACAAGCCATGCTCCACAGGAAGAATCACACGATGGTTGTTAATTCTTCTGGAGTTTGATTTCACGATTGTAGTGAGACCCGGTAAAAGGCACGTCATGGTTGATCATTTGTCTCGCATACCCAATGGTGAAGCCCCTACAGGAGTTGATGATGAATTACCCGATACTTCCCTATTCATAGTTGAGACTATGCATGAATGGAGTGAGAACATTGTTAACTTTTTAGTTAATGGTTTTCCACCCAAGGAACTTCGTAAGGATATCGCTCGAAGGCTAGTAAAAGAATGTGAACCCTATTGTTTGATTGCCGGAACTCTGTATAGACTAAGCAAGGACGATATTCTTAGGCGTTGTGCCCGCGAGGATGAATATTTGTATATCTTGCAAGAAGCACATGTGGGCATAGCAGGAGGACATTTTTCAGGAGACCTGACTGCTAGAAAGGTGCTGCAATCATGCTATTGGTGTCCAACTTTATTTAAGGATGCATCACTTTTTACAAAAGGGTGTGATGAGTGCCAACGTTACAAGACCACACAGCGCAAAGATAGAATTCCCTTACATCCTATTAAAGTAACCCAACCATTTGAAAAATGGGACTTAGACTTTGTAGGTCCAATTAGTCCCGCAGCTCGCAACACTCAATCTCGATATATTCTAGTTGCTACGGACTATGTAACAAAGTGGGCTGAAGCTAAGGCTTCACAAAAAGCTGACGCGAGGACAATAGCTAAGTTTCTTTTTGAGAACATTATCACAAGATTTGGTTGCCCTTTTGAAATTGTTAGTGATAATGGTACCCATTTTATAAATGAGGTAATAAGAGAGCTTACCACGACCTTTATGATATCCCACCATAATTCTACACCTTATTACCCGCAAGCTAATGGACAAGCCGAGAGCACCAACAAGACTCTAATCTCTATTTTAACCAAGACGGTAGAAGTTCATCGCACTGATTGGGATTTGAAGTTGACATCGGCTCTATGGGCTTATCGTACTGCTTATAAAGTGTCTATTAATTGTACGCCATTCAAAATGGTATACGGCCAAGAAGCGGTTATGCCTTGGGAGTTTGTCATTCCTAGTCTTAGGGTAGCTTCTCAAGAAGGATGGAATGGTAACCCCTTAACCGAGCATTTGTATATCTTAGAAAAACTAGACGAAGAGAGACAATTGGCTGTGCAAAATGCTCTTGTGGAAAAGGATAGGAGAAAGAAGTGGTTTGATCGCCATGTGAAGGACAAGGACATCAAAGTTGGTGATAAATTCCTTATGTATGGAGTACATAAAGAGAAGAAAAAGTTGAAATATGCTGGTAAAGGACCATATAGAGTATGTGAAATTACCCCACAAGGTACCCTTCGTGTGGAAACTCTTGATGGAGTTGAAACCATTGGATTCCTCAATGGGAGTAAATTCAAAAAGATATTATGATCCTTTAAGCCAAGAAGAACTACGGGCCATTCATCAAAAGAAGGCCGCCAAAGCACAAACCGAGTTAAACAAGATACAAGCTCAAGCTGAGGCTAAGGAGCGACAACAACGTATAAGACAAAAACGAGAGGCTAACCTTGGAGTCACAAATGCATTCCACGTGGAAATCGAAGAGGATTGGTTGGACTCTAACACACCTCTACGATACCCTATTGAGTTAAATAGGGCCTATGGAAAAGTAATATATAACGCCTTATTGGACACGGGTGCTAAATATAATCTGCTATCCTATGGGATGTGGTGTCAGTTAGGGAAGCCACATCTATCTGAGAGTATTATCCAAGTCAAGGGTGTCAACAAGAAAAAAACTACGATTTTTGGAATCCGGCACACTTCTGTCAGTTATGACAATGGAATTGTAGCTCAAGACTTTTTGGTCATGCCTACTGGAACTATGGAGGGTAATATAAACCTAGGATGCACGTGGATGATAGCCACCAAATGCACTATTGATTGGGGGACTGGGGGTGTCACAACACAAAAACCAACTCTTATCCCTACCACTCAAGCCATAGTCCCTGAGATATTGCCTAAGGAAATAAAACCCAAGACATTGCATGTCCAGGAGGTTGAACTATACGTCCCCATAGCCCAACTCTCTAGATCTTCAACTGATGTAGTTGAAAGAAAGCTTGAGACACACAAGAACCATCCTAATATAACAAAGAAAGCATACAAGTGGGTCCCTAAAGCTTCTTTAGTAACCATGGCTGATTCTAAAAAACGGAAGCCTCGTAAGAAACGTCCCACTCGCTCCAAGAAATGTAAGAAAACGTGGCACTGGATTCCTAAACGACTATTAAAAGCCCAAGGATACTATGATGGAAATGAGCAAATTTGGGTACCTAAACGTAAAATGTGTCCTTCCCTATCGACAACAAACCCATATGAGTCAAACAGTGTAACGCTAAAGCCAATGGCAGACCGTGGGAAGGGAAAGATCACAGAATGCTACACACCTAGTCCAGAGCTAGTTTGGGCTCCAAGGCAAACCCAATTTATTCCACCTAGCTCAGGAAGGGAGGAGTTCCATGAAGCTTCTAGCTCCTCATGTAATACATCCATAGAGGTAAAAGCTTCTACACAGCCTCCATCTATAGTAATGGACCTCAATGAAGCTACAAAAGAATCCACACCTCCCATTGTTCAAGAATCACCTGATAAACCACTTCAAGTTTGATCCTGGGAGAGTACCTTACCACCCTTGCAACTTGACGAGGCACCTAGGGTAATACAAAACTACTGGCAAAAATCCTCACCTATTACCAACTGGAACAATTGGTTTCAAAGGGTGACAAGCTCATTTCAAACGGTATGATCTACCCAAGGAAGGGGGGAGTGTTTGTGGGCACCCATCATTCACTTGCTTCCCTCTCAACCTTTCTCCCTGACCTCTTAATCTCCGATCTTAGGGAATGTATATATAAAGCCTTATACTCACAAAAACAAGATAAAAAAGTAAAAGAGCAAGAGCCATCACACAAATCATAAAAACAAATTATGCACAAGAACACAACCCTTTTAATATTTGCACTCTAACCATCATCTATTTGCGTGTACAGATATGGCTAGTACGCTAGAGTCATCCACTCCTGCCTTGGGTGAGAGGTACCCTCGTTACTTTTCACAAATATTTCACATGGTCTTTCCAGTGCTTGCATGTGAATGGGATTTGATAGGTACGCTAGCATGTGAGAGGAATTTTGAGGAGTTAGAATGGCTGATACGTCTCTTGACCACGTCTGATCCATACTTAGTAGAGAGCGTTTCTCCCATTGCACAAGCCTACCCTTTTGACCAAGATGACTATAGGCGTCTAGTGACCTTCTTAGTAAACATGGGCACCTATGATGAAGAAGAAAATTTACATGACTACACGGATGGCACATATGGTCTCATGGATGATGACTTTGTTTATCTCAACGACGAGGATAGGGGTTTAGCCTTAGGGTTTCCCCCCAACCTCTACAATATCCTATTCCCTTGACTCTTTAGGGGGAGTGCAAATAATTAGGTTAGGGTTCCTTATGTTTTTTGTTGTGTTCAATAAGTGTTGGTACCTTTTCCCACTAATGTGCCTCCTGGAGGTATTCCTTTTGTTTCCTAGTGTGTACAGGAGTGTGTTGCTATTGATAGGATTTGGAACTTCATGGAACCTTTCTCTCGTTCACACTTCAAATCAAGCACGACCATCAACACAAACAGGTGTTTTATGTCCATTAGCATTGCCCTTATCTTTTTGCATCCATGTTTGTCTGCTTTGATTGTGATTGGTAGCATAATATTCAGCGCATTTTCTTAGTATCAAACATTTAATTCAATGTAATGTTTTTTCATAATCACTTGTCTAGGTTTAAAAATCAAGCAGTCCGACTAAGCTAGTTTGACCAAGCTAGGTATTAGAAATCTTCTCTTAATACCATGGGGAATGCCTTCCTAATAAGCAATGGTTACTTAGGTTCTTAATCCGATTTAGGCAGCATTGTATGAAATGTACTAGGGCTTTCTAATGGGCTTAACCCTATTGACCTTTAGCTTAAGTATTATAAAGGGAGTTTACTAATGTGATGAGCCTGGGGAGGGTAACAGTGTTATATGACCCCCCAAAGTTACAAAATTAAAATGATGAAAATGAACAAACAAAAAGATCAAAGTGCCACAATGTAAAATTTTAAGCTGGAAGAGAAATCCCTGCTTAAATTGGTACTTCACTCACATGTATCGCCTATGGTACTAGAGCCCTAGAGGTTCCGAGTGTGGGCGCTTTTCCTTGAAAAGCAAAAAACCCAAGGCATACAAAATAAGCACACACATCAAAATTGAATCAATGTGAAAGGACTTTGGGGGGTCAAAGAAAAGGTAATCAGTCAGGCGATGATTTCATGAGAAATTCCTTTTATCGTAGCTTGACTACAAGGTCTTCTAGGTATAGCCTCTAGTCAGCCCGCGAACATCAAATACTTGGCTCTCGCGATTAAATAACTTAATTGACCAGAAAAAATTGAGAAGTTACACATGGTATTAATAGACGAGCTCTAGTGCCTTTTGACCGTTAAATTAGCGACCCTGGACTTGTTTAATTTTTTAGCTTTACATCTGTTTATGCATTTAATTATATTGCAATTTAATGTTTATTGCTGACAAATTGTCTAAAATTCTGTTACCAATCAATTTGTCTGTCTAAAATTGCATATGATTTTTAATTGTATATGAGAATGCAATAACTGTGGCAATGTTGTTTGATTTTGCAGTGATTGAAGAAGGTTACGCACATCCATGTCGACTACTCTTCCATCTCGACGAACGAGCTTCAACTGGATAGCTTCCGAGGACGGAATCTACATCAAGAAGGGGGGCATGTTAACCCTCACGGCACACGAACACCCTATGATCTATAAACGTTGTATTATTTAGAGTCAGGTTCCGGGCTTGTCGGACCAATAGGAACAGGGTAAGGGTGATCGCCGATGACAGGCGCACTCTAACTGGAATATTCAAGGAGTTAGTTGGCTAAGTATGGGTGCCCAAGTGTGAATGGGGTGAGCTCATATAAAAGCCACTAAACCTAATTTTTACTCATTCTCTCATTGTGCAATAGAAGCTGCTCTTGCTCCATCTCCACCTTCTCCTTCACCATCTCCTTGTGTGTGTGTGTGTGTGTACGTGTGAGAGAGAGAGAGAGTGTGAGAGTGTGTGTGTGTGTGTGATCGAGCGTTGCGGCGGCACGACGGCAGCGAGGCAGTTGAGCACGGCGTAGCGGCGTCTCCCTCTTCTTCGCGGCGCGGGAATCCTTCATTTGCAACTATGCAGGAAGGTGAGTGACACATCGTTCTTCCTTGTGAGCTTGTCTGTTGTATGAGTGTGTGCTAGGAGCCTTTGTGGCTTGCACACGGCGCGTAGCAAGTCCCTAGCCGTGACAATATTGGGGCTTACAAAAGTTTCCAAATTGTATCCCAGTTTTGATAGTTAGATTGAGTAGATGTTTGATTTGGAACTTTAGGGTTTGAGAATTGTAAGGTATTTATACCACTTTTTGACCTTAATGAAAAAACCTTTTGTCATTTTTAAAAAGAAGTCTGTGAGTGAGCGTACTGTGTACGAGAGAGAGTGTGAGCTTCATCTTGACGCTATGTGTACATCGGTGGTCCGAATCGAGTGCGGAGAAGTGTAGCGTGTTGCCCCCGACAAGAGCTACGCGTCGATACCTACATTGCGCGCGTACGGTCCGGTTTTGCGAGCTCCATCTACGAGCTTCATCTGGTGATTCGGTGAGCATACGTTGTCCGATTTTGCATTGCAGCATATCCACGCATTCACATTGAGTAGAGCTACACATTATGCACTTTAGATTTTTGAAACGAAGACCTGCAAATTCCGACCAGACATCCTACGTGATTTTGCACCGGGTGTTTTGGGTTGGGGTTTTGGTTCATAGACCTTAGCGAGAGCGACCTATTGGTGTTAGTAGGATCTCCTTCAAGTTCTGTGGTGTTTCGAGATTGTTTGATGGGTGTTTGGCTCTAGAAAGCGTTGTAGGAAGTTTCCTCTTTTGCACTCTTGAAGGCTATGACTTAGACATTAGGTAGAGACCTCTGTAGGAATTAGTTAGGAGTCGGTCGAGTGTAGGTTGACACCTTATGCTTGCTTCCACGCGCCTGTGGGTCGAGCTTCATCCTTAGCTGACAAATCTTGTTAGGTGAGTTCTCGTTGTGCTGACGTCCGTCGCGGTGTATCTGTCCAACACAAGGCACCATCCAAGAAGTCATCCCACAACTTATGACTTATTCCTAATGATGCCTGCAGTGAAACCATTAGCCTTCTCCACCAAACCATTTGACTGTGGGTAGTAGGGTGTGCTATGACGTTGTAGAATGTGAAGCTCTTCAAAAACTTCTGTGAGTAAACCCTTCTTGAACCCTGGACCATTATTAGAAACAATCTCCAAAGATGTGTCAAATCTACAACAAATATTACTGTAGACAAACCTGCTCACTGTTTACCCATTTACCCTTGCCACACGTTGAGCCTCTACCCACCTAGTCATGTACTCTACAGCCACTAGGATGTAGAGTTTGTACCATTTTTTTTTCTAGGAAGAGGACCCATAGCATCAATGCCCCACTTTTCAAAGGGTCCATTTGCAAGCACTATTTTCCTCGCACCATGCACCAACCTTCTATTTGCATTTACTTGACAATTGTGAAAACTTCTACACCAATGTTGGACATCTACATGCAAGCTTGGCCAAACATACCCCGCAAGCAAAATCTTCTTCATGGTTAACTCTTGGGCAAAATGAACACCACATGCCTCTTCATGCAAACCTTTTAGAATGGCTGGAATTTCCTTGATAGTCAGTAATCTTCGGCACACTTGATCCTTCCCTCTTTGGTAGAGGAATCCTTCTAGGAAGAGATAAAATCTTGCCTTCTTCAGGAGTCTCCTCTTCTGAGCTTTTGTGAAGTCTTGTGGAAACTCGCCCTCCAAAATGTAGCCAATAATGGGAGCCAATGACTCCAATCCCTGGTATCTTGGTTGTTGGAGAGCTGCTGCCACCATGATGACTTGCACGTCTTTCTCAACACATGTAACTGCTTGTTGTGCAAGTAAATTGGCATCTTCATTTTGTTTCCTAGGAATATGATATAGTTGCACTTCTTCAAACTTTTAAACAACCTATGAATGGCATGAACTTTTGTCCTTAGGCTTTTATTCTTGCATGCCCAAATGCCTAAAATTTGCTTCACTATGAGAAGAGCATCCCCCTTTACTATGAGACGTTGTATACCTTGGCCAATGCACATCTTTAAACCATGAAGTAGTGTGTGGTATTCTGCTTCATTGTTGCTAGTTGAACCTGGTAGATTGACCTTCTCTTTCATGACCACCTCTCCACTTGGGTTGAGCAACACTAGCCCTCCCCCTACTTTTCCTGTGGCTCGCCAAAAAGCTCCATCAAATAACAAGGTAAAAGCATTAGGAATACTTTTAGGTGGTCTCAATGGTAGGGTCTTTACTTC
This sequence comes from Adiantum capillus-veneris, assembly GCF_014529385.1. Lineage (NCBI taxonomy): Eukaryota > Viridiplantae > Streptophyta > Polypodiopsida > Polypodiales > Pteridaceae > Adiantum > Adiantum capillus-veneris. Next base: position 86,477,210 of record NC_140954.1, read on the forward strand.
AGGCACCTGAATTTCCTTCTCATGTACCGTATAAGTTAGAATCCCTGCCAATTATGCACACACACTATCTTCTACCTTGAAAGAGTATTGAAACTCTTGCAACTCCATAATCCACTTTGATATCCTAGTACTAAGATTCATTTGAGATGACACCCAAGGGAACAAATTTTCTGCAATGAGGATTACAAAAGGTTTTGGTAGCAAGTAGGATCTAAAATTTCTCACCGCAAACATGAGAGAAAGAATCATGAGTTCTACCTCCGTGTAGCTTCTCTCCAAAGCATTCATGACCCTACTAGCAAAGTAGATGGGTTGCATCCTGGTACTATGGGGATCTTGTTGTAATATAACTGCACCAATTGTTTCTTTCGCAACACTAGAGCTAACAAAGAATGTGTACTCCCAACAAGGAGGCATGAGTGTTGGTAGCTCTGACAGAATGACTTTAATGTTACAAAAATACTCTTCAAGCTCATCACACCATGAAAATTCTACTTGTTGTGTCAACTTTTGCAAAGGGTGAAGTAACTCTGAGGCTAAGTGAATGAAGCGTGACATATACTTCACCTTTTGAATGAATGAAATGACCTCCTTAAGACTCTTGGGTGATGGTAACTCAATAAGAGCCTTTGCCTTTGAAGGATCCACCTCAATACCTTTATAGGAAACCTTGTGACCAAGAAAGATCACTTCATCCTCACCTATGTGGCACTTGTCGGGGTTGAGTTGACCTCCCATGTCGTAAAGGTTTTTTAAACCTTCTTCTACCTTTTGTAGATGCAATGATTTTGAGCTATAAATGCAAAAATCATCAATGAACACCCTAATTGACTTTCCAAAGAATGCTTGAAACACCATGTTCATGAAACGTTTGAAAGTTGCAGGAGCATTTGTCAGGCCAAATGGCATAACTCTAAAAGCATAACAACCCCAAGCATTGATGAAGGTTGTTTTCAATTAGTCCTCCAATGCAATCCCTATTTGAAAGTAACCTGAGTAGCCATCATACACAGTGTACTTCTCATGACCAGCTACCTCATTTAGTATCTCATCCTGAAATGGGAGGGGAAAATGATCTCTTTTTGTTGCCTCATTCAGCGGACAGTAATCCACACACACCCTCCACTTGCCATTTTTCTTGGGAGTGACAACAATGGGAGAGACCCACTCTGAATTCTCCACTGGATAAATGAAACCTGTTGCTAGCCTTGAGTAGAGCCTGCTCCTTGATGACTCCTAGCCTTCGTAGCTTTTGATCCTTAGGTGTGGCCTCTGGCTTCAACTCAATCTTGTGTTGAAGAGCATCTACTCCATGCACATCGGTGTAGTCTTTAGCAAAAAGTCTAGGAAACTTCCTTAGCACACATTTGAGCTCCTCTCTTTTGTACTTTGTAAGTGTTGTAGACAACATACCTTCTAACATTCCTTCATCTTGCACATTTTGTTTCTCTTGGGAACCTACCTCTTCCAAACCTAGGCAAGAGGTCTCCTGGTTGGTTGGATTAAACCTTACCCCCATGACTTCAATGGAAGACTCCTCTTCAGCAATGCTGCCGCTACTTTCTTCTTCTAAAGTATTATCGGTCCACTCTTCTTCCGTCTCACTTTTAGATGATTCTTCATGGATCTTATCTTGGCATTGCTCCTTCATGTCAAAGACAACCTTCTTATGATTTTCATTCCTGCAAATTAATTTTCCACTCTCCCAATCCTGCAAAGCTTGCATTTTCATTAGCCATGGTCTTCCTAGGATAAATGGGTAACCATTTTCTTTGGTAGACATAACATAGAAATCCTCTGCCTTCTTAATGCCAAAGGCCTCCACAAAAACATTTTTGCAAATGCCTACGTACCTAGCCTTGCTATTGTTTGCCATTTTCACTTTAATTTCAGGTGTCTCATGGATGTGCATGGCTAGTCTCTGCATGAGTCCCTGTGTCATGATGCAAATTGGTGCACCCCCATCCACTAAACCTTTCCTGACCAATCATCCTTTGATGTAACAATCTAGCACAGGTGTAATATCCTCATTCACTTCAGCATGTGCAATTTTTAAAATAGGCACACTCTCTTTTACCTTTCTCTTAGTGCTAACTGCTTTCGTTGAATCTCTCCTAACTTGTTGGCATAATGCAAGAAACTGAGGCCATGAGATATCAGGACCCTTACCTCTCATGTCTTCCAACAAGTTGTATGGAGCCATACCATGTCCAAGAGGGAAGTCTTGGAGATTGATACGACATCGAGTCCTCTTTGCTTCCTTGGTCTCCTTTGCCTTCTTGCCTCGTCCATGGTCACTCTGTGATGTGACTCCTTCTTTCTCTTTACCTTTTCCTCTGCACGCTTAATGCCATTCTCTTCCATGTCAACCTCATTTGAATTTGTCACCTTTACCACATTTGAATCTGTCACCTCTACCACATGCACATTTGGATCTGACAAAAGTGGAACTTCTTCTAGCCCTTGTGGAGGTGGTCTTGGTCCATTTAGCCTTTGTAGAAGCCTTGGTTGTTGACCAGTTCCTTCACCTGCATTCATCACTGGGTGATTCAAGTTAGGTCTCCCTGGCTCCGCACGAGATCAAGGACAATTATACATCCCATGTCCAGACTCTCCGCAATTCACTACAACACAACATGGAGATATCGACGCGCATATATCGACGAAATTAGCGGGCGTCCATATACGCGTCGAAATGTGCGTCGATATACACGTGGAAAGGCTTGATTTCCCACACGTATAGCGACGCAAAAAAATTTGGAGGAAAAAAGCGAAACCAGCGAGTAGAAGGGGCCATTTTCGCTTGCGCTCTGCTCAAATCTTGGCCTCCACCTGCTGCGCAGGTATTATGCCCCCCCCCCCCCCCCCAACCCCTCTCTCTCTCTCTCTACATCGTGTGTGTGTGTGTGTGTGTAGGAAAGAGAGAGAGAGAGATACAGAGAGAGAAGTGTGTGTGTGTGTGTAGGAAAGAGAGAGAGAGAGAGAGAGAGAGAGAGAGAGAGAGAGAGAGAGAGAGAGAGAGAGAGGTGTGTGTGTGTGTAGGAAATAGAGAGAGAGAGAGAGAGAGAGAGAGAGGTGTGTGTGTGTGTGTGTGTAGAGGAAAGAGAGAGAGAGAGAGAGAGAGAGAGAGAGAGAGAGAGAGAGAGAGAGAGAAATGTGTGTGTGTGTAGGTAATCAAAGAGAGAGAGAGAGAGAATTAATGTATGCTTAGGAAATTAAAATTAAAGAAAAATAATTAAAGAGAGAAATGAAATGAAATGTTATATTAACGTCTTTGAAAGGCCAAAGTGACCTATGAGACATGAGACAAGAAAGTTACAATGTGATGGATCTGATACAAAGTCAGAGTAAGAAGATGACAAAATAAAATATTATGGAATCCTAAACTGTTGGGTATGGACTAAATGGCTAAACCAGCTAGCTGGGATAGGTAGATCATAGGAGATCCAGCAGCTGTCGCTGGCGGATCTCATCAATCTCCTCCATGGTCAGTAGTCTGACCGGGCGTTATGCATGTCGAGCCAAAGTGACCTAGCTAGATCCTCTGATGTAGCCTCTGTTGATGTTGTGTAGTCCTCCGCAGTCGTGGACGTCTAGATCTCCCTAGCTCAGTCGCTCGTTCGATCAATAGAGAGATAGGGAAGTAGAGAGCGAGAGAGAGAGAGAGAGAGAGAGAGAGAGAGAGAGAGAGAGGAAATAGAGAGATAGAGAAATAGAGTTATATATATATATATATATATAGAGAGAGAGAGAGAGAGAGAGAGAGAGAGAGAGAGGTAGGGAAGTGAAGAGCGAGATAGAGAGAGAGAGATAGGAAAATAAGGAAATAGAGAGAGAAAGAGAGATAGCGAGAGCGAGATCGAGAGAGAGAGAGAAAGAGAGATAGCGAGAGTGAGATCGAGAGAGAAAGAGAGATCGAGATCGATTTTTTGAGCAAGAACCATGCAAGGCTTCTGAATCTTTCTCAAGTTGCTCATCCATCTCCACATTATCTTTTGGCTTGGACATGGAGGCCCCGGCCGGTTTACAATCAGGTAGAAAACTTTCATTGGGCTGAGAACTTCCATGGCTTGTGCATGTGGTGAAAAAAACACCAGGATGGGCATAATATCCTTGGAAAAACCTGTGCAAAAAATTGCAAATAGACGGAACATTACAAAAATGACAAAAAAAGGTCATGCTTTAATATATGATTCATCAAGTGCGGCATTGGAAAGCTTTCTCTGACAGGCTACCTCGGAATGGAGGCAGGTGGGTTCGTAGACAGAGAAGAAACTATGGAACTAAAAGAGGCAAAGGGGTTTTGTCTGCTACATGCATTGCCATGTACACCTGGGAGTGTACGTATGTGTCTACCCATATAGGATTTGACCAATAAAGACGAGATTTTGACCCGGTGGTCCTGATCTCCGTACACCTCTAGACCGAGGTGTACGGAGATTGGGCAAGACTAGAGAATGCGAGGTAGTTTACATTGTGAGGAGTATATATATATATATATATATATTAAAACAACATTCATAATCATTGTAGATGGCAATGTCATCAACTAACATGGAGGAAAAGATTGCATGCTCGTGCACGCTCTGCAAGTATCAAATCCTGCGCAAGCGTAGGATATGTAATGAGCATGTGCACAAGTACGGAGAGTTTGCTAGAGAAACCGTACAGAATCTGCGATACGACTCCTACGGAACGAGCATTGATTTCCGGGACATAGCACCTACATCTGAGAGAGAGAGAGAGAGAGAAAAAAGATTATGTGTGAAGGTCCGACCAATATAGAGCCACGTATGGAATTAGAAAAGGGCTTACAGACAGAAGACGACGGCATGGAGGAGATGCTGGATGCCTTCTTCCAAACAAGCGAGGAGAACGCGAACGAAGCAGCACCAGAAGCCGTGTGCCTATCTCCTAAAGACATGTTGAGGAAGTTGGCACGTCAACCAATCTATGAAGGCGCCAAAATATCTGTGCTTCGTACTGGACTGGCGTTTTTGAATCTTCAGTCAGTGTACGGGTGGTCAGATGCAAGCGTCACTGCTTTGTTTAGGTACGTAATTTAGGTCACTGCTTTGTTTAGGTACGTAATTTACAAAAGAGATTTTCCAATTGCAACGGTGATGTGATCGGAGAGCTTTTTAATTTAATGTGGCTTAAACAGGTTATTGCAGGAGCAACTTCTCCCGACTGGCAATGAAATGCCCCCCTCCAGGCCATACGCAAAGCAACTTCTGACCTCAGTTGGCTTGGACTACAACAAGATTCATGCATGTCCAAATGATTGCATTCTTTTTTGCAATGAATTCGCAGATTGTCTGTCATGTCCTAAGTGTGGAGAAATGCGCTACAAACAAGATGCAGTTGGCGAGACAGTGCCAGCTAAAGTGTTGCGGCATTTCCCTATTATTCCTAGGATAAAAAGCATGTTTCGTTGTGGTTCCATTGCAAAGTTGATGCAGTGGCATTCTACGAATAGATCCACTGACGCAACATTTAGGGTGCCCGCTGATTCGAAGGCTTGGAGGCACATTGAAGATACCTGGCCACATTTTAAGAGTGAACCACGCAATTTGCGTTTGGGCATGGCAATGGATGGAGTCAATCCATTTGGCTTGAGAAGCTCGTCATGGAGCACTTGGCCTGTGTGCCTTATCAATTACAACCTCCCGCCGTGGCTTGCTATCAAGAAGGGTCATTTGTACCTGGTAAGTTCAAGGCAAAAAACATGGATGTTTATCTAGCTCCACTAGTTGACGAGCTCCAGGAGTTATGGCATGGGATTGACATAGCAGATGCGGTTGAACTAGTAGGACAACAACATGCAAGGATCCATGGACTTATTATATGGACTATGCATGATTGGCCAGGATACGGAGAAGCTTTTGGTAATGGTTATTGATTTACAAAATTCTCGCTATTCGCAAGCCCTTTGCCTTGGCCTGATTCATTCTTTGATATATGCAGGACTAACAACTTCGGGATACAATGCATGTCCAATTTGCGGGCAGTCTTTGGATGTGCGCTATTCTACCTCTCTTAGAAAGACAATTTATCAAGGCCACCACCGTTATCTTCCAGATGGCCATCACTTGCGCGAAGGCCAGCATGGTCGCGTCGAATGTCGTCCTATGCATGTACAAGAGTGGCGTCGCCGATGGGAGCAACATGAGGGGCAACCTGTTCCAGGAATGAAACGTTTGTCCATTCTCCATACGTTGTCGTACTGGGGTGATCAACTAATTAACCATTTGCTGGATCCAATGCATATATTAAAGAATTTGGGAGAGCTCCTCTGGAAGACAATCATGGAAATGAAAGACAATCGAGCTTCACGAGATGATTTGCAGTTGGTTGGAAAGATGCCAAAGCTGTGGCCTTTCACCAATGCAGCTGGTCAAACAAAACTTCCAAGAGCGCCATGGGTATTGCTGAAAAACGAAGAGCGACAAGTGAAAAGGGTGATTTCAGAGTTCAGGACGCCAACAGGATATATGCGATGTCTCAAGACAGCATTCACCTGTGACGATCAACTGTCAGGGTTGAAATCACACGAGTGGCATAAGTTCTTGCAATTCATTCTTCCAATTGCGATCAAGGGGTGTTTAACGGAGGAAGTGCGGATCTGCATATACAAGATTTCAGAGCTAGTGCGGTGGATCTCTTCCAAGGAGATACGGCAGGAATCTATTGTAGTCGCAAGGGCTAACTCCATTGAGGCAGTTTGCATGATTGAGAAGTATTCACCTACAAGCTGCCTAACTATCCAAATGCACTTGCTCGTCCATGTAGTAGATGAGGTTGCAGTGGCAGGTACAGTCCACAGCCGTTGGATGTTCTTTCTAGAGCGGTTCATGAAAACACTTAAGGGTTTTGTTCGCCAAAAAGCGCGTCCAGAGGGGAACATGGCAGAAGGATGGCTGATGCAAGAGTCTCTTGTATTGACGATCGAATTTCTATCCATTTCTGACCCAGAAATGCCTCGACTGTGGAGCGATGAGGAGGATGCAAGACTGGTGGGAGAGGAGCCGCAAGGGCAAGGGGTGCCGAAGAAAATGAACCTGGCCATGCAAGAAAAGATCATGAAGTTTTGTATACTAAATTCAGCGCCGATGCAAAAATGGCTTGAAAGGTACGAAGAAGAGAAAGAGAGACACAATCTAGAGCGACAGGATTTCAGGCGAAGTCGAACGACTAGAGGCTTACCCTTACCAGACTATCTCGCTCCTCTACCTAAATTCCCTACAATGGCATGGTTGGACAAGACAGTGAGAGCAGCTCGACAGATCGGAGAACCCATATCTCTAGAAGAGGAAGAGCTGGCTATTGGATGTGACTTGAAGTATCATACATACATGGCACTGTGGTCGCATGGAAAGCATTTCAGAACACAAAAAATTGACAGCAGAAGAAACACGTTTGACAGTGGGGTAATGGTTAGTTTCATGCAAAAGAGCAGGGCCAGTGCTAGAGACACGAATGAGAGCACTAGCAACCTGGATTACTGTGGTCTGGTGTCAGATATCTAGAAAGTAAGCTTCAGGCGGTTTGAGATGTTTTTGTTGAATGTGAAGTGGTTCAAGGTGATTACTTCTGGTCGCAATGCAACGGTACGCAGAGATGGAAACAAACTTGTGCAAATAGATTCTACAAAGACTTGGACAGATGCGAGCGACACATTTGCTCTCCCCGAACATTTGCTCACTCGTCGATGTCTAGGCCTGTAAGTGTTTGTGTGAAGACTTTGATTTAAAATTAAGCTTAAAGTTAATTTAAACAACTGTGTTCTGACGCTTTATTTTACTTTCTTTGTGCAGGACTTTAGTATGGCAGACGAGATTCCAGATCCCGCTTCCATGAGTGCAGATGCATTCATGGGCTTCGTTACACGGATGACGCCTGCTCAGATGGCAGAGGCTTCTCAGTGCTGGGTAGCTAGAGGCACGGGTACTACGCCTCCGGGCTTCACACCCGAGGGACCGACGCCTAGGGGGGGGACGCCTACGGGGTTCAGGACGCCTATGGGTACGACGCCTTCTTCTCCCATCACGGCCGCTTCGACACCTAGGGGTGGGGCAGAGGCGGGTACGTCCTCATCTCCGCAATACAGGCGCACTCGCCGATCTCAGCGATTGTCAGGTGGAGGTGGTGGTTTCTTTGGAGGAGGGTCCACAGATGCTTCGACCCCTCCTCGCTCACGACCCCCGTCTTACCCAGGCACACCTCTCGACGCACCTCTTGGCACACCTCGGACACCTTGGGGGGCACACGATCCTAGTGCCTCCAAGCTCTATACTGTACGGGGAGATGGTTCTGTTGACATGGATAGAGTCGGGACTTAGATGCGACAGCGGATTCGCCAGCTCGTGGAGCTGCAGTTTTCGACCAGCATTCTGACGTCTTGGGATCAGCAAGAAAAGGAAAAAGTCACTTACATAGTGGAGACCATCCTAAGAGAGTACCAGCCTGCTCTGGGTTCTTCCATTGTTTCGGCACGGTGGATCAAAGTTGTTGCACGGGACACCATCAAACATCGACGAGATGCAACTCGGAAGGCTTTCAGGACCGGCTCGTCGAAGCCTTTGGGCATCCCACACAAGACGTGGCTGCAGATCAGGGAGGATGAGCGGACAGCGGCCACGCGGTTCAGACAGCAGCGTGAGGCCGCGCAGGTACGACAGATGACTAGGGGGACATCTCATCTTGGCAGCGGAGGCTTCGACACCTTTCACTATGAGTTTGTGAGTTTCTAATCCAATCTTAACTATGGCGTTTTTTAAAACGCGATGAATCATGTATTCTTATTACTTTGATTTTTGTATAAACACAGAATCTTGCGATGCATCGAGCTCCATCACGCGAGGAGGAGTCAGATGGATATCGCAGAGGTATCTATGAAGTACTGAATGATCTTGAAGCTTCAGGAGAGCCTGTAGATTGGGAGGCCTTACAGTCTCGCTGATCGCTTGAGGTGAGACATTAATATGTGTGAGTTGATTTAATTAAGTCAGTATATGTGAAGTAATATCAATACTAATTTTGTGAGTTGTCCTATGTGCAGGTTGCAACGCCTAGTCATTAGTGGACCAGATTTCATCTATATGCTTTGTGAGACACAGACACGCTTCTGTGTCTCCTTTTTATACAAACAGTTAGTGTTCAGACAGTTATTGTTTCCCTTATAGTTATGATTATTGTCATTGTCATTGTATAGACAGTTATTGTTTCTCTTTCTGGTTATGCTTATCATTATTGTTAATTTTTTTTATGGTTATGGTTATCTACATTATGGTTTTGATCAAAGTGATTATAGCCGGTTATGGTTTTAAGTTATGGTTATGGTTCGTTATGGTTATGCTTTTAAGTTATGGCTATGCTTTTCAGTTGGTACGGTTGTCTTTCATTGGCCTTAAATCTCATGTGAGAACCTACATGGATAGCATGTAGGAGGCGTATACATGATATGGTTTTTTTTTTAAAGTTTATGTAAAAACAAAGGGAACTCTGTCGAAATTTCTGCGCGCGGGAGCATGGTTGATATTTTGGTGCTGCTCGCTTTCTTGGGCAGAGGGCAGAAAGTCTCGCTGTGGCTGTGTCCATCTTTTAACTGGGCACAAGCCAGGCTACCTGCCCTCTGCCCAAGAAAAAAAAATTCTGCTATGGTCGTCGCTATGTTCGTCGCTATGCGCGTCGCTAATAGCGACTGGTTTCACAGCGACACGGATAGTGACGCGCATAGAGACGGGCCGCGTCGATATCTGCGTCGATAACACGTTTTTTTGTTGTAGTGATTCCAACATTGCAAGACTCTCCTAGGTTGTGGATCTCTCTCTCTTCTGACTTCTTCGCTTGTCCCTTTGGACCTACAGCTTGTGCAAGGTGAATTGACAGGTTGCTTAAAGATTCATTTAACTTCTAAATCACTTCAACCGTCACCTCAGGAAGCTCCCTAGATGTCGATGCTTGTGACTTACCTTTGGGTCTAAGACATTCCATTGGAACCTCTCCCCTTAGGCACTTGAGTTTCCTATACTTCTCAGCAGCCCTAGCTTCAGTTGCATCAAAGGAAGCAGGTGCACTCGTTTCAACTTTTACCTTAAGGTCAGAAAAGAGTCCGGCTATGAACCTCTCCTTATTTAGAAATTCTGAACCATCACCAGGGTTAGCAACATTTTGTATCCATAGAGCCCAAAGATGTAAAAACTCTTGCTTGTACAAGTAGTAATCATCTAAATCTTTTTGCTTATGAGTAACTATGTCTTGCCATAGTTTTTGAGTGTTTTGGGGATCAAATAAGTATCTATTGAAACGATTAAAAACTTTCGTGTAATTCCCCTTAACGTCCTCGGGCAAAGAGCCAAACCAAGTGCTAGCATCTTTCCTAAGGACCACCTCAAACATTTCTACATGTTCTTGATCAGTTACTATCCTCTTGATATGGCAAGACATCTTGAAATTTGCTAAAAATAATTTTGCATCCTCTCCAGGCTCTCCAAAGAAAAGAGGATATTGAGACATTTGACGTTGGCTTTCCATTGAATTGATTTCAAAGTGATGCAAGTTTTTTTTCTCTTAAAAAGATCTACACAATAATGTTTTCTAAATGGCAATCTGTTCTACAACAAAATAAAAATATGCATATCAAATGATCTATGATAATCAACAAGAGGCAGGATAACAGGGTTTGGTGATGCAAGAATTTCTCCTACTCTTTGGGCACCAAACATGAACACCATACGTTCTTGAAAATGGATCTTTCTACTAATTGCAACATTTATACTAATAAGTGGAGTGAAATGAAAGGAAAAAACCTTTATTCCTGGTCCATTATCCATTGTCTATGCAGCATGACCTAATGCTTAAAACAAAACAAAAATATAACGTCCAAGCTAAGGTCGTACCTAATGAGAGGCCAAATAAAATGATTTACTGAAGCGTTTATCTTGGCCAACCTAAGAGAACCTAAAATTCTACGCATTACACGTTGAAATTGCAACTTAGTACTAACAATTATGTGTACATTTTTCCTTGCAATGGGAATGAAGGATCATACAATTTCTCGTGATTCATGCAAACTACTTGACTATGCTAAAGGTTGATCCTACACAAAAATACACAAGCCCTCCTCAGTGGGGGCACCAAAATTGAAGCGGTCCGGGGTGGGCAACAAGAGAGGCGACCTCTAAACACCCCTCAAGGCTTCTGTGCTGCTCAATTGGGACTAGGGCAACGACAAGCTCAACACAATAAGAAACCCACAGCCAAACCCAAGCAAGATAGGGGCACCACCTAGTTATGGTATGCGAACTAGGACGCAAAAGAGATTTTGTCACAAGCAAGAAGATGCACCAAAAAACACACACAAGTAACCTCACAACAAGACACACACAAAATGGACCAGAGAGAGCTAGAGAAAAGGGAAGAGAAACAGAGAGGAATGGATCTTGCATAATACCTTATTTCTGACTTGCAAATGGAGATGGCTCGTTATGATGCTATCGTAGAGCTTGTACAAAACTAACTCAATGCTTAGTGAATGCTAAACATTGCCAACACACACACACACACACACACACACACACTATCTTAGGGTGTGGGAGGCCTCTCACCACAATACCCTCTTACAATGGACACAAAATTGGCAATGAAAACACACTAAAATACTTTCTAAAACAAGATCAACCGATAGAAACTCAAAATACACAAGTCACCTTGAATTCACCAAACCGTATTGCAAAAATGAGAGCACGAAGATTTGAACATTGAATCGTGCCTTTGATACACCAAACCTCAATTTATTGATGATGGAGGAACATATACAATAGTGGTTTTGAGATTTTTGAACTCACGCTCTCTCACTTGCAATTTCTACCTTGAAAGCTTCTCTTACACCAAAAGTGAAGCTCACAAAGTGGTTGCTACGCCTAAGTCTCTCCTCATGCATAGAGTGTTGGGGTGCTATGTAAGATATTGGAGGTCGTTTTACAAGAAAAAGAGGGCCTATTTATAGATTGGAGACCCCTCATTAAGATTATTGGAAATCCTAATTTACAAGATAACAAATCAGGATTGTGATTTTTTTTATATATCAAAACATTGCGGGCCTTCTTTGTCTGCTTGAGTCATGGATGTGGGCTCAAAAAAGAGCATTATTGATGGTAGATAAGGTGAAAGTAAAGTTTTAAGTAAGGGGAGAGAGAGAGAGAGAGAGAGAGAGAGAGAGAGAGAGACAGAGAGAGTTACTATGCACATGTCTTGAGGTGAGGTGTCTTTGATGGTTAGGTCAATGGCTATTTTGTGTTAGTATGTTAATCGTTAGTGTTAGTAATCACTAGAAAGTTAATGTTATATTACAATGGGTAGAATGAGGTGGATGGTTGAAGTCAGATGGTTGAATGAAGTGAGGAAATCCTTGTGATGGTGAAGCTTGAAGAAGAACTTACTTGTGTAGGTTCCCAAAATAACTATCGATCCTCTTCTTCTTCGTCTTCTTCTCTTCTTTATGCCACCGCAGCCAGGGTTGATTATCGCGATGAAATGGAAATTGGGTTGATGAGATATCTCAATTTGCAGAGGTTAGCCATGGTTTACATGCTGCTTTTTATGTATATAGAGAAGGGGTAAGATGGAATTGTTCTTTGGAAGTAATACAGAGAGGCATAGAGATGGTGTATGTAGCTCATATGAGAGCTATGAAAGTAAGAGGGGAGTTTAATGGTGAACAAGGTGAGAGAAACCATGGTAGCTCCAAAAATTATGAAAATTTTTGAAGTGATTATTCAACTTTTGGTTCACATTTTATCTTCTAACTACTACTTCAAACTCAGAGTGAAGATGGATATACAAAATCCCACCATATAAATGCCTACTTTTCTTCACAAAAAAGTCTTTAGTGGCCCCCCTTTTGTTGAATTTGCATATGGCTCCAAAGGTGAGCCCTTCCTTGCATGAAAGTATGACTTATTTGATTCTTAGAGGTTTGAAAATATACATGGTTTTGGATTATGCATAAATATAATATATGGAATGATGAAAAAAATATATATCTTTGAAGGTGTGTGATGTCTTGGGTCTGAGATTGAGAGGGAATTGATGTTGTGTTTTATAAGTGTGTGCATGGTGCTTGAGGCTTCCATCTTTATTGCACCAGTAAGTTATTAAACGAACACAAAGTACTGTATTGTACAATGTCTCCTTTTATGGGGAAAACCTATAATACAAAGCCTTTTGGAGTGGGGACCGGCTCCATGTAAATCCAGTCGTCAACTGTTGTCAATAGCTTAATTTCTCTCTCTTTTGAAGTATTGTTCATGCCTATCTAAATAGGTGTTATTCTTTTTGGTGCTCTCTCCATCCAAGCACTCTTGTTTTTCTCATTAGGAATCTATTCTAATGAAATGCTCACTATGTTTATGCTATTTTCCGCTACACACAAGTTTCTAGGACATTAAATGTTACATTGGTATCAGAGCACAAGGTTTTTCTTTTCTTGCTCAAGAAGGGAGCTCCTCAAGCTATCTATAAATGGTTGGTATAACTAATTGCAATTGAGTAAGTAGAATAGGGATTTTTCATCCTGCAGTGTGCCTACTTCATGTAGATAATAGGGCATCACCATCGAGAGCTATGGTCTTAATAGTGGAGCCCTACGGGGCTTGCCTATGGCTTAACCATTGTTGAGCTATTAGAAGCTTGACAGCAACAGGTACTATTTTGGTGTTGAGAGACCCTCTCTTTTATTCCTTGCAATTAATAATATTCAAGCCACGGCGGGTACAAGAGCTTGAGTGCTTTCCTAAAGGGGTAAAGAGGAGTAGCAACTAGGGCTTGAAGTGCCAAAGCACACGTAAAAATGTTTACACCTAAAAGTTTAGAATGATTGACAACAGTAAAGAGAGTGAAATTAATGTTGATAGCTTTGATTTTGCCAATAAGGAGGTTACTAATGATGCCCCTATGCTTGTTAACTACCTTGTTTCTAGACCTCAATAATCCATGGGCAATCCATCCCTCCAAAGTGAAGTGCAAGAGCAGCTTCGTGCTCATGGGATTCTCCAAGCTCCCCACCAGGAAGAGAGATTACCTACGAAGCCTTCTTGTGAGGCTTCCAAAAGAGGCCTCTCTCCCATTTGGGAAGAAGACGAGGATCCATACGAAGGGCTCAAAAGTTTACTTCTTGATGACACATCTCCTTCCCAAAGGAGAACTCAAGAGCCCCCACCAAAAGAACGCGAAATAACTGAGTCTCTTGCCACCTCGACGGAGATGGCTCCACGAAGACGGCGGGCAAAACTCTCTCCATCACCTCCTAAACGGAGAATACCATGGCACACCTCTCCACACCATGATTCAAAAAGGGATGATAAAAAACAAGAGAAGAAAAAGGCGAGAAAGAGTTCACCCTCTTCTCCATCTTCTTCATCCTCTTCCTCTTCTGAAGAAAGTGATGGTGCAGACAAGGAGGACCAAGGCAAGAAAAAGGCAAGAAAGAGGTCATCCGCTTCTCCGTCTTCCTCAAATTCTTCATCTTTTGAAGAAAGTGATGGTGCAACTTTCGAACTACCAAAAAGAAGAGGCCATAGGAAATCCTATGCTGCATGGAAGAGATCGTCCAAGCTCAAGAAGTTCAAAGAGGGAGGAAAGAACATCTCTTTCCTTACCTACGATGGCACCTTTGGTGCTACGGACAAAGTCTTGGCTTTCATCCAACAATTCGATATGGCGTTTGGAGATGAGGGCTTCATGGAGTCCTCTAAGCTACGTCATGTAGCTATGCATTTTCAAAATTCCACCAGGCAATGGTGGTCTAGCCTACGGGCAAACGGTGAAGCTCCACGAACATGGAAAGCTTTAAAAGCTTCCATCATGAAGCATTTTTTTTGGCTACCAATGCCAAAGACGCAGTACTCACCAAATGGCAAACCTTGAAGCTCTCTCCTTACGAATCGATTCACAAATATGTAGACAAGTTTTGGGACTTACATCTCAACGCCATTGTCTTCAAAAAGATGGATATTGGAGAGAAAAAACAATTATTTTGTGCGGGCTTAACTAAAGATATGGCGGAGTATGTCAACTCCCAAAGGCCATGCACCATATCTGCGGTCATACACCATACCATGGTGGCTTCACAAATCAATTTCCAAACAGGGGCTAAGAGAAATTTTAATCCCACGGAGAACAAGGACCGTAACAATGAGCTTAAGGGGAAGGAAAATGTCCAAAAGTCTCCTAAAGGCAAAGCCAACAACCACAAAGCTAAGGAGAAGGGATTTTAAAAAGGAAAAAATAAACTCTCTCCTGAAGAGTTTGCGTGTTATTGTATAGATAACCTTTTTTTCAAATGCAGCGAGCAAGGGAATGCGTACCATGCTTGCCCCCAAAAGAACACACATCATGATCCTCCTAGAGCTACCTTGGTCGAGATCCAAGAAGAGGAAGCTCACCACAAAGGATCTCCTCTATGCCATGCTTGGGGAAAGGTAAGAGAACATGATGCTTTTATTCTCTTTGACCCTCGTTCTGCTCACAATTTCATATCCATAGAGTTGGCCACCAAGCTAGGAATCCAAGCCTATGAGATGGGAGATGTCCTACCTGCCAATGGTGCTTTCAAGGGACAAGAAGCTTCAGTCACTCCCTTAATCAGGAAATTGAGGCTCCATGTCCAAAGCTATGGCAACACCAATTAAGCGTGTAGATTCATCGATTTAGGTAGCACTAGTGAAAATTCCCTAATGTAAGCAACATACCAACAAACTACAAATTCACTATTTTGAACAATATTAAGTGCAGATTCACCGTTTTAGGCGGCACAAGCATAGAAATTGATCTTGACAAGGACATGATGGACTTCGAAGTGTAATCCATGTATGGGGAGCATGGAATGGAAAGATAAGAAGATAGTAGAGAAGAAACCCTTAGGGAGATTCCTTCCAACATACAACCATATGAAGCAAGATATAATGTCATGACCTACCATCTGTAATGTACCCAATATTTTTTCAATAAAACTATTTCATTTACCTTTGCTAAAGTGCTTAAGGTTCACATTTTATAAAGTCATAAAGCGTTCCAATGGAACCATCGGATAAAAAATGGGACTCTTTAATTACTATTTATGGCCTTTACTCACTTGGAAACAATAGGCTGATATGGGAAACTTAAGCTTCAAGTCTATTTCTAAAGATAAGAGTTGACCCTTAAGAAAGGAGGAGTATTTTTAGAGAAGAAAGAGGAGTGAGTCAAGTTTAGAGTTCTTGTCTTAGAAGCCAAGCTTCTTCTAAAATTAGAGAAAATTAAAATCGCGCATCAAAATGTTTATACTTTTTTTTTTTAAAGAGCCGCGAACGTGCACGAACTTATTCTACTTTTTGCCATTCTTATCTTGTGCTTTTGGCTCTTAAGAGCCTATATAAAGGGCCCTATTCCCTCACTTGTAAGAGACACACATAGAATTTCTTAGAAGTGGAATCTCTCTTGCCATAACACCGGAGTTACCTCTTTCCGTCAACTACCTCCATCTCCAATTCCCTCTCTACCATTGTCGTGTTGCCCTTCAAACTCTTGAGTCCTCTTTCTCTCTTTCCCTTTTCTCTACCGTAGTACGATGGCCCCAAAATGAGTCACACTCGAAGCTCAAAGCGTGCTCTTGTGGTTCCACTTCCAAGAAAGGTGCAAAGGAAGTTATCATTTACTCCAACTATAGCTCAAGTGGAGGTATCGACTCCGAAAGAAAGTGAAATTGTCCAACCTTAAACACAGGAGGTAGTCAAACATGTTGCTAATCTGGTAAGATAAATTTATGATTCTGCATTGCTATTCATGTTGACCTGGCAAGTCAAGCATAAAGAATTTCTTCAACCTCCCAAGAAACGTGATTATATCACAAGAAAAAAGCATATATTTTCATAGATTAGTGAAGGAATTATTTGATAAATTAATATTGTTTATTATTGCTTCATAAATTGTTGTTTTTTGATAAGTTGTTAATAGTTAATATGAAGAGTTAATTGATCATGTTTGAAGAATCATTTAAAAAGAAGAATTATTGGAAGAATATCTTTTGTTCCTCGCGATTAATGGGATACCTTGTGGCTAGCAAGATGCCTTGCGGTTAGCGAGATGATTCTACGACTAGCAGAGATTAAGCTGAGGTTATTGGCTCTCTTTTTTTCCTTGTAGTAAGCGGGCTTCCTCCCACAATTAGCAAGATGTATTGCACTTAGCGGGATGCCTGGCAGTTAGCAAGATGCCTCGCGGTTAGCGGGATATCTCACGGTTAGCAAGATGGGAAGGTTGCGCAATTCGTGTTTAGTAAATAAATAATTTTTTTACAAAGGCTCTCTTGGTTAGACAGAGAAAGTCCACGGGTAGTAGCAAACTCATAAGAAATTGGAAAAGTTCTTTTTGTTGAGATATAGGATTGTCTTCATTAGGCCTTGTTTGAATTGTTCTGGTATTGTTTGAAGGGCTGTATAAAACAACCTGTGTCTGGAATTAATTAAGAAACATTATTTGTATATATAAAACAGCGTGGTAGTAACTAGAAAACAAGCTAAAAAGTTTGAGTGTGGGGTGAAAAGTGGGGACTGGCTCATATCATATTCAGGCTTATGAATGGCGAGCATGCCTCTTAAACGTGGGAAAAAGGCATTGTTTATGGATCTTAAGTATGTCAATGAGATTTTATTTTTATGTTAGGATATAGATTTCATTAGAATCCTTGATTTATCGACCTGGCATGTGGCGTATGACCCTTACAGCCACGATCACGATGGATAGAGAACTTCCTCTCTTCTCTTGCTCGTGTCTCTACTTTGTGGAAATGGAGTAGGGTGTCGTAAACAAAAAAGGAGAATAAAGGAAGACCATCTATCAAGTTGTCCCAATCTTCTCGGGGTTGGGGACCTCACAATTGGTATCAAAGCCTAGGTTAACAAGATTTAATTGGCTATTTTTAAGCTTCCGTGTGTGTATAGTTTTCTATATCCCCATTAACTGACTCATGGAGATATTACGACATGTGAGTTGATGCGTATCACAGTTGTGACTGAATTTTCTATTGTATTTTGTCATTGAAAAACTTTTCTAAATGCCTATATGACCTTTTGATACGTTCATAAATAAAAAGATTGAGTTGTTTTTCTTCAAAAAAATTGTATGATTGATTAATTCATGTAAGTTATTTTTGGTGGGTTGGATAAGACATGACTGGTTAAGTCATGTGATTGGGATAATCATGGCTAGTTAAGTCATGTGATTGAGTTTTGATGGATTGGATAAGTCATAACTGATTAAGTCATGTGACTAAGTTTTAATAAATCGGATAAGTAATGTTTGGTTAATTCATACTATTGAGCTTTTAATGGACTGGATAAGTCTAAGTTTGAAAAATACCCTACTAATTTGAGTTATTATAAACATTCATATACAGTCAAGTGAATCTTCAAATCATTATACGTTGGAAAACCCTTAGAGTGATGCTATTTACACGGAAATTCAAGAAAAGACATTGTTGCTCAAATAAATGTAAACACCTTCTTTTAAAGGAGAGGGTGATGATATTGAGAAAGATGCGAAAGTATGGATTGAAGCTATGGATTATTACTTCTCTACTACAAGGATCACACTTGCAAATCAAGCGATGCTAGGGATGTTTAGTCTGTCAGGAGAAGCAAAATTATGGTGGAAATAACACTATTGTGACATGGGAGTATTAGAGAACTCTCATAATTGGTGGGAAATCAAACAAGCAGTGAAGGAAAGATACTTATCCTCTACCCATGAAGCGATAAATATGAATGAGTTCTTTAGATTGAAACGATACTATTTATCCTTGGAAGAGTACTACTCAAATTTTCTAAGGCTTAGACGTTACGCACCACCATTGACCTTAGAGTAGCAGGTAGCTCGCTTTTATCAAGGTTTAAGAGAACCAATTAGCTCACGATTGGAAGTCCTGAAACGTACCACCGTAGAAGATGCTTTACTACGAGCTAAACCCTTAATAAAAGAACAAGGGATTACAAGAAAAACTGAACAAAATCATAGATTCATAGATAGCCAACCACAGAGGACTTATGATGCTAATGTGCAAGATCCTCCATGCGTGAATGTTTGATGCTTTGAATGTGGAGGGTTGGAACACTTGTCCACGTTTGACTAATGGAGCAGTAGTAACAACTGAAGCAGACTAAGTATAATGATGGTCAAGATAGTACTTAGAGTAGGAGTATCCTCAATTTTTCTCGATATGAGGACATCTCAAATCCATAAGTTGGGGAGATTGTAATGTATCCAACAGTTTTCCAATAAAACTATTTCATTTACCTTGCTAAAGTGCTTAAGGTTCACATTTTGTTAAGTCATAAAGCATTCCAACGAAACGATCGGATCAAAAATGGGACTCTTGAATTATTATTTATGGCCTTTACTCGCTTGGAAACAATAGGTTGATATGGGAAACTTAAGCCTCAAGTCTATTTCTAAAGATAAGAGTTGACCCTTAAGAAAGAAAGACTATTTTTAGAAGAGAAAGAGTAGAAGTCGTATGTTTAGAAGGGAAAGAGTGGAAGGAGTATTTTTAGAAAAGAGGGAGTATTTTGAGAGAAGAAAGAGGAGTGAGTCAAGTTTAGAGTTCTTGTCTTGGAAGCCAAGCTTCTTCTAAAATTAGAGAATCAGAATCGTGTATAGAGATGTTTATTAAAAAACAAAAGTTAAAGAGCCGCAAACGTACACGAACTTATCTTTCTACTTTTCATTATTCTAAGCTTGTGCTTTTGGCTCTTAAGAGCCTATATAAAGGTTCCTTTTTCCTCACTTTCAAGAGACACACACAGAAGTTCTCAGAAGCGGAAGCTCTCTTGCCATAATGACGGAGTTACCTCTCACCCTCAACCCATCTCCAACTCCCTCTCTACCATAGTTGTGTTGCCCTTCGGATTCTTGAGTCCTCTTTCTCTCTTTCCCTTTTCTCTACCTCAATATGATGGCCCCAAAACGAGTGACTTGATAATCAAAACATGCTCCTGTTGGTCCACCTCCAAGAAAGTGCAAAGGAAGGTATCATCTACTCCAACTATAGCTCAAGCGTAGGTATCAACTCCGAAAGAAGGTGAAATTATCCAACCTCAAACGTAAGAGGTAATCAAACATGTTTCTAATCCGGTAAGATAAATTTAGGATTCTTCATTTCTATTCATGTTGACCTAGGAAGTCAAGCATAGAGAATCCCTTAAACCGTCCAAGCAATGTGATTCTATCACAAGAAACAAGCATATATTTTCATAGATTAGTGAGAGAACTGTTTGATAAATTATCACTGTTTGTTATTGCTTGATAAATTGTTATAGTTTTATAAGTTGTTATCGGTTGATATGAAGAGTTGATTAATCATGTTTGAAGAATCATTTAAAGAGAAAAATTATTGGAAGAATATCTTTTTTCCTCGTCGGTTAGCGAGATGTCTCACGGTTAGTGAGATGATTCTACGGTTAGTGGAGATTAAGATGAGGTTATTGGCTCTCTTTTGTTCCTCGCGGTTAGCGGGATGCCTCGCAGTTGGCGAGATATCTAGCGGTTAGCAAGATGCCTCACGGGGTTAGTGGGATGCTTGGCGGTTAGCAAGAGGCCTTGCAATTAGCGGGATGTCTCACAGTTAGCGAGATGGAAAGGTTGCACAATTTGCGGTTAGAAAATAAATAAATCATTTACGAAGGCTCGGTTGGTTTCATAGAGAGAGTCCACAAGTAGCGGCAAACTCATAAGAAATTGGAAAAGTTTTTTTTGTTGAAATATAGGATTTTCTTCATTAGGCCTTGTTTGAATTTTTTTGGTATTGTTTGAAGGTCTGTATAAACTAACCTATGCTTGAAATTAATTAAGGAACATTGTTTGTATTTATGTAAAACATTGTGGTGGTAATTAGAAACAAGCTAAAAAGTTTGAGTGTGGGGTGGAAAGTGGGGGTTGGCTTAGGTTGCCAATCAAGGATGGGTGGTCTCAATTAGTTGAGAAACTCTCCACTCCCTCTTATTAAGAGAAGAAAAATTAGAGACTCATTGTGCCAAGAGTCAAGAAGTCCCAAATATACGTACCCCTGAAAGCTATGGACCCGATTAGTTCATTAGAAGAAATATGAACCTTGAATGGGCCTTGTAAAGAATCCTAATTTTTAGGGATTAAGGCTAATGTTGTGTGGGGTTTAGGGGGCAAGGGCATTGAAGAAGGTAGTTTTGAGTAGGCTTTTCTAACCTTTCTTTAAGACAAATGTAGGATGTGGACCTAAAGGGTTACTTTCTCTCTCTAGCTTTTTTTAAAGTGAAGGAAGCATAGGGGTGTGTCCACATCAGCAAAAACGTGGGTCACAAAGAGACAAAATTTGACTTTTAAATCATTTTTACTTGTTTCTAACTTAAAACTCCCTCCCAACATATATACATATCCAAAAATCATTTTTTGACCCATTTTTTAACCCACAAGCTTAGAAAGTCCATTTATTCAAAACTCTTTTCCCCCAAAAAGTAATAAACATTTTGTTCTCTCCTCCTCCTCCCTCCTCCCTCCTCTCTCTCTCTCCCTCTCCCTCTCTGCCCCTGCCTTCCTCCTCCTCCCCAATCTCTCCCTCCCCCCCCTCCCTCCTTCTCTCCTCCCATCTTCCTCAACCTCTCTACCCTTCCCCCTCTATCTTTTCATCATTTTCTTCCTCACGCAATAGCTCCCATGGTGCTCACGGACATCACAAATGGTTTGCTTCCACCACCACGTACTCCGCACACCAAAATCATACATATTCACTTACCCACGGCATTTGCACCAAAGACCACTAGTGAAGGTGATCAAAGGTCATCACAGGAACGTCGCACCGCTTGTGAGACCAATGTTGACATTTGGGTGGATGGTCATTTGTACCCTTACGATCCTATAAGCCGCTTCCATCCACCGTTTAATAGCCTTTCCACATTTCTTCAATTTCTTGGGAGGGAAGAAGCAGGTTTTTTAGGCTATTGCAAGCTGTTGTGTATGGGTGCAGGTGCTTCTTTGCATATGTGGATGCACGAATATCAAGCTCTTCACCTCAAGATGACGGCATTACAAGAGAGTGTTGCCTCTTCGGAGATGGTAGTTAAAACTCTTGAACAACAAATGCAAGAAAAGGAGTCCCACATCCAGAAGCTTACCAACACCATCACATACTTGAAAGAAACACCCCTTGGTGCAAGGGAACGCAAACGCACGTATTCATCCATTGAAACTCTTGCACATTCGGGAGGAGCACGCAAACGACGAGTTACATCCACAAGGTGATTTGGTCTTTACTTGCATGATGCATTCTTACTTCACACTATTTTCTAACATTTATGTTTATTTATTGCTAGAAACTTCATAGAAGAGGCATGTGGTGGAACAAGCCAAGATGATCGAGTCAACCTTCTCACTAGTTGTCTCAATACCCAGGACGTGATTTCTATCTTACAATCACCTGGAGGTAAGCACATTAAGGATGCAATCACCAAGGACCTTATGCGTAAATTAAGAAATGTGGTTAGTGATGATGACGTTCAACAAGCTTGTGATGAGGCTGGAATCAGCACCAAAGCCTATCAGGCTATTTTCCAACTCCTAAAGGATGCCCTCAAAGAACATGGCATTGTGGAAAACCTATTTCCCATTCCTCACAAGGTCAAGCTCGCAAAGAAGGCCACAAACGAGATGTGTTCTCTCGCATTGGGACATACCTACACATTGAGGACACAATGCCAACTTCCCTTTATGCTTCATGCGCAACAAAGACAAGGGGAAAAGGTAAGAAACAATCCATAAGACCTTCAGAGAAGGGCTTTCCTTACACAATGTGGAACAATATTTTCGTGGATCTTAGAAGGCTTCAAGAAGCCATGCTTAGATTTTACGAGTTACCTGAAGAAGGTGACACACTTTACTTTTTTCTTTGGTATTATTCTTATCATAGACTCTGAAGTTTAAGGTCTTAGCACTATTTATTTTGTAGTGCTTGGCACAAAAGTCACTTTTGTGATGAAACTCGATAAGTGTTAAATAGTGAAAGGCCAAAGGTTAGAGAGGCTAAGTGTCACTCTAATGAACGAGGCCCTTCTGCAAAACAAGCGAAGGGATTCAGTCGAGCCATCTCCCACCCCATCTTTTAGCGTGCAATCAGAGAAAGACATTTGGTGGTTGGGTGCTATTGAGGTGCCCAAAGAGACCAATGGAGTACTTTCATGGATTTTTGAGAGAACTCCATGGATCATAGAAGTAATACACTCCCAAATTGCAGGTCAGAAGTTGGAGATTGAGGGTTTTGGTAGTTATGATGTGGAGTGGCACTTAGGTGGGGATTTGAAGACCATAAAGTGTTTGCTTGGCTGAAAACAAGGGGCTTCTTCTCTCATGCCTTGTCCATTTTGCACTCGAGGGTACAAACCTAATGGAAAAAAATCACATAAGAGCACTGCACAGGCCGGATCCATGCTTCCATGGCAAGGGCATGGAGAACAAGGGTTAGATTGTCATGATGTCGCAGATGAAGGTAGAGAATGGGAAGCATCTATTCTGAGATGTCCCATGCTCAATGTCCCAGACCGTGATCAAAAGGACCACGCTTGGAATCCAATCTTTCGATTTCCTCTATCGAATGTACATTTTGTACATTACACGCATTCATGCGCATTTTTTATAGGCTATTGAAGCTCCACATTGACTATGCTTTCACAATGAAACCGTTGGAAAAGTCCCAGGAAGCGATCGAAAGAGTGGAGGTACTCTTGAATTCCATTGGCTGTCACGGTGGAAATGTGTCTATCGTTGCTGCAAAGAACACAGAGGAGGCCCATGAAATTGCTCGACAAGTGTCAATGAGTGGACAAAAAGCTAGACACTTTTTGAAGAAAGTTTCCCAAGGAAATCCAAGTTGATATGATGCTCAAAACAGCTCCAACCAGCAGGCAAGTAACCTTTGGGAGCTTTGGAAGGGGTTATGCAAAGCTACTACCGATAATGATTCAAATGGCAAGCTTGCAAACAAGCGCAAGCAAGTTTGGGCACATTTTGATAAAGTGTTCAAGCTTATGGGCCTTAACAGCACAACAGAAGAACAACGCCAATCATTTCAAGAAGCCTTGGCTGATTTTACCAAGGTCTTCACCCTTTCTTGGGGTGAAAATAACATCACACATTACATGGTAAGTCATTTTACATGGTGTATTCATTACAAGGGATTGTTTTTTTTTAATAATGTGGATAGTTTACTCATGTGAACAGCATATCTTGTTTGCGCATGGTGCATTTTTTATGCGCAAGTATGGATTGCTTGAATTTTTTAGCACTCAAGGCATGGAGAAGTCCCATTATCGAGCAAGGGGAATGTACTTCAAAAATACTCGACATGGTGGTGGAATGGTGCAATCCAATTATTTGGAGGAGATGTTCAATTGGTTTTTTCGCACAACATTTGCTCGTAAGCTCACAATGGAGCGTGTGCGACAATCCAAGATTGCTATTGAAGTGTGGAAATGGAGTCGTCAAGAGCATAGAAACAAGTGGCAAATGTCGCAAGGTCCCACCAAGCATGCTGCATGGCGGCGATGCAGAGTGCGACAAGGATCAAAGTAGATACTGTGCGAGTCACTAAATGTGAACGTAGGGTCCAATTCTTAGCGACATGTTTATTTAAAAAATAATACTTTTAAAAAAAAAAATAGTGTGAACAGGGCCCTTTTTAAATGGGCCCTTATAAATATTGGATGCTCTCATAAACCACTCATTTCTTAAGAACAGGTGAGCTCTTACCAACGAAATGGCGCGCACCAAACAAACCGCAAAAGAGCATCCGCTTGCCAACAAAAACACCCTCCAAGGATGTGAGAAGCCGTCATGGCTTAAAGGCACAAAAAAACAGCCACGAACGCCTGGCCGTTCCAGGAACTCATCTGGTAGTGGGCATGGTGGTAGGGCACGAGAGTCACGAGGACTGTTGAATCTCCACCTCCTCAAGATATAACACCTAGAAGGAGAATGAAGCAACGTGCCCAGCGTTGGAGAGAGGAAGAGGGCCAACAAACAACAGAGTGCAATAGGGAGCAGCCGTCGCGCCACCAATCACAAGCAGGACCATCCTGGACTCGGGTGGTCCATACAGACACTGAATCAGAGAGCGAGCCACCATGGATGTGAGAAAAAATACCGCGCACACACCGGGTGGCCGTTGGGGGGAAGACATTGCCTAGAGGCCAGGGAACTCTCCCCACACAACAAGATCGGCAGCCAAGGGAAGAGAAAGAATTAGAAGAGGCTGCAGAACCAGCCCCTAAGCATGTAAACAGGCGCAAGTCTAAGTTTTTCAAGAAGCCTAAACGCCGCCCGCCAGGAAATGTGCAAGTGCCCCCAAGACAACCGCAGTGGCGCCAAAAAATAGCAAGGGCATTTGCAAAAATCCGCCAATACCAGAAGTCGACGGAGCTTTTGATTCGACGCGCCCCCTTTGCTCGCACTATGAAGGAGGTGCTTCAAAGCTATGGAAATCAGTATAGAATGCAAGCAATAGTGCTAGAGGCTATTCAAGAAGCTGCAGAGGCCCACATCATTTCGGTGTTGGAAGATACCAACCTATGCGCCATACATGCAAAGCGAGTGACAATACAGCCAAAAGATATGCAACTTGCACGTCGATTGCAACGAGACTTCGAGCATTAGCCGAAGTTACCCCTCTTTTTGTATTGCACACCCTTATCTTTGTAATGATTTGACTTTCCAATGACAATATGATCAACAGTTGTATCTAATGTGTCTACTATCTTTGTAATGAAATGACTTTGTAATTTCAAGTTCTGTATGTAATTTTAGTCAATTTCAGTAAATTTGTGCTTTTTAAGTACCCTTGGGGGTAGATAAGCCTATAAGGGGCAATAAAAAGCCTGGCCACAAGGACGCGCAAATGGCCCATCCATAACTGATGGATGGGCCATTTGCGCGTCCTTGTGGCCAGGCTTTTTATTGCCCCTTTTAGGCTTATCTACCCCCAAGGGTACTTAAAAAGCACAACTTTACTAAAACCTATTGGTTTTGCAACATTATTCTACATGGATCCTTGTGGACACCCTTTTTTGGCCATTTCAAGCTTTGAATTCCCTATAGGATATCAAAAAAAATAATATATTGTGAAACCAAGTGTCTATGCAACATTAATTTGGATTTTACAAATGTCCAATGTAATTGGACTTTTTGGTGCAGGGGTGTACTAGGTAGAGCTAAAGCAAGTGAGTGTGCTGGAAACTTCATTTCATAATTGATTTCACCTTTTCTAGTGTCCTTGAGTGTGAACATATTCTGGAATTGCCATAAAAAGGGTGCATCTAAATTAATGATGCAAAACCAATTCATTTCAATAAATTTGTGCTTTGTAAGTATCCTAGGGGGTAGATAAAACTAAAAGGGGCAAAATAAAGCCTGGTCACAAGGGCGCGCAAATGGCCCATCCAAAACTGATGGATGGGCCATTTGCGCGCCCTTGTGGCCAGGCTTTTTTTGGCCCTTGGTAGGCTTATCTACCCCCTAGGGAACATAAAATACCTGAATTTACTGAAATTGACTGAAACTACATACAGAACTTGAAATTACAAAGTCACTTATCAAAACAATTTTCATATCACCAATTGAAACAATTTTCAAGATTAACAAATCACATTCAAAAGAATTTGCAAGATAGAGAGACAATTTCAAATATTTTTTATTACTTCCAAAACGGTGATTTTACATCATGTATCTGAGGAGTTCATAATTTTTTTGACCATTTCCTGGCGCCTATTTTGTGCGTAAGGAAACTCCCAAGTCAAGAGGGAGTGCACTATGGCCTTTGGGTCAGTTGAGCCAATGGAAGCATGTATCCCTATCTCGGCAAGCACTTTACCACGAAAGCCAGTGCCAAACGTTGTGCATACAAGGGATCTACGCACTAGGAACACTTGATGCGCAGTTTGAGCAATGGTGCTCAAACACAAAAACTTGCTCAAAGCTTTTAACGACCAAGTCATAAAATGGGCTTGGGGAGTAAATTGATTATGGATAATGGCCACATCGCCAGGGGGGAGTTGTCCTAGGTAATGCGCAAGGGAAGCTTGAGGTCCAAAGCCCGTCCGCTTGCCACCCGTCCTTGTAGCAAAATCATCAACCTCCATGACATCATGTCATAAACCGATAAAGGTTGAGAAAAAAGACAATGAAGGATAAAATAGTAACATGAAATTTAGGATATAGTTTACCTTCTGCTTCTTGTCGTCCTCCTCCCTGTTGCCCTTTGCATCCAAGTCAATGCTCCTATGCACCAAAGATACGACCTTTGGATCATCATATGGGAGGCTGCATAATGGCATAGGCATCCTAGTATCCTCAACCTTGGCTTGCGTGGCTTGGAATTCTTCATCAGCCACGTGAAACTGCTCTGCTGGGAGGACCTCCGCACATACAACTGCAATAGTGTCAGCAACAGAGTCCCCATCTAGCAAGAGCTTGCTTTCTAGGGCATCTGGCGTATTGTCTAATGGACATTTGGTGTTGTTGCATAGCACGCTCAAGCATTCATCCATGCGCACGCCAAATGCTTTCTCCAAATCATGCAGGAACACATACTCCTCCCCATCCACTAACACTGAGGAGAAGCGGCTGATTTCTACCTCTGGGATAGCCACATCCGTCAGTGGTAGTGGCACTGGAGTGTCACTAGGGCCAGCCGCAACTATGGATTTCTCAACCAGTTCCTCAAGACCCCTAGGGTACTCGAGCCGGTGTGCCTTTCCTTCCGCTGCTGCAGGGTTCATGGGGATAACCTGCTGCTCCTTGGTGTCCTTGATAAAGGACCCAACCTGAAGGTGTGGTAAGAGAAGCTCCTCCAAATCAGGTTCCTTGCTCACCAAGATAAATGTTGCGAGCCGAGAAAGTTACTCCACCCCCAACTTGTGCTTCTTGAGCGCTGACACCCCTGGGGCTTGCTCGTCCAAGTAATGGCCTACATCGGTTGCAATTTCTTAGAATCGTTGCAACCGCTTGGAGAATGGGCGATCACCTTTGTGTATATAGCGCAAAAGATCGCAAGGCACCCAGATCCCTACATGTGGGGGGATAGATACAGAATATTTTATGATGTGCTCCTCCATGAACGCAAAAATCTCGGCAAATGCATCCATCTGAAGGGCAACTGTGGCATCAAGGTCAGGGAGACGAGTAAAAAAGGTGTGGAGGTCCAACTTCCCTTTGTATTTGGTGTCCTCGAGGAAGAGGATGAAGCGTGACAAAGGGGTGGATGTGGCTGCAGATGCAGAGGCTGTGGAAGCATCCATGTCTAGCTTGGGGTGTAGACACAGAGTGGAGGAGCTCAAGAGTTGCAAAAGTGAAAATAGTGAATGAGTTAGGTGGCCCCCCTTTTATAATGGACCCTTTTTTTAAGACATTAAAAAAAAGGCACTTTCACCAAAAAATGATTTCTCATCCCAATGCAAAAAATTATATTCAAAGGCATGATTTGCCGAAGCAAATCATGTTGATTACAGCGAGGATCAGTTTGAAAATTGCAAGAGTTACAAAGTTATAAGATCGATAGCATAGTTCCATCCATCCCCCAGTCCTCCTCGACCTTCAGTTTGTCTTCCATTCTCTTCCCAATCTGCGGATATTCATTACAATAAGCATCCAATGATTGACAAACCATGATGTATTGAAAATGTGGTGGAAGGATTCTCACCTTGTGACCTTGTAAACGAAATTGTGCTTGTTGAAGGGCCTCAAAACCCATAATAACCAAATGTTCTCGAACATTACTGAGAGTCCAATGCTTGTTCACTTGGACTGCCTCCAAAGCATCGTTGGGCATCTTCATTGCAATGTCAAAGCTTGAAATAGCACCGTCAACACTCTGTAAGGGAGTCCACACTCCAAGCTTGCACATCCAACGATCATAGTGAAATCGTATGTACAAGGAGGTGCGGGATTTCAAATAGCGCATTCCAATACCTGAAGCTCCAACCTTACAACCGTACCAGTCCCCGTTGTGCATACCCTCCACAAAACCCCAGTTCTCTTTTAAAAGCCTTCCTAATTCCTCGTAATGCGCATCTTTACATACAAGCATTGTGGTAGTCTCCACAAATCCAAACTCTTTAAAAATGTGCACAAAAAAATGAATAGGCAAACACCAACTCAAACCCACAGACCTAGAAGCTTTAGAGTATTTCAAAGAGTTTTGGACATCCATTATCATATTTTGCTTGAAAGATGCTACCGACCACAAATCTGGCACGGGCCACTCCATACTTAATAAGGAAGTTACTTTGATGGGTTCAAGCGTTCCAAACGCTTGTGTAGAAGTAGGGACAATATAGGAGTGAGAATAGAAGAAAATCCCTCTTTGAACCAGTTTGGTTGGGCAAAAGATGTGGGAACATTGTTGCTCCAATATCCACATGTATAGCCTTGAATGTGCCGAAGAGACTATGTAGTGGCTGCTCCTCCACCAACGTGGATGGAAATATGACTATAAATGCATGACAAATCTGAAGTATGAATCCATAATAACATTACACTGTGATTTCACACCTAGCTTTGTATTCTCAAAACATGTACTTACAATGTGTTGGAAATCGAGGTGGTTGTTGCAAATGCATGGTTGACATTGAGAAAACATGTTGCACAATGGCTACGGTCCCCTTGTCTTTGCGGTTCTTGAAGCCAAGGAGCTTTCCTTTCCAATGAAGATCCAAGTTTGCACGATTCCGCACACGATGAGGGCCAATAGCAGATGGTTGCATGTATACCCAAGCACCTTTGGTGAACTCTTGTGGCACCCACTCATCATCTACACCTCTAGTGTTGTGGCATGCAAGTGATGTGACCTCATCCTTTGGCCGCCTTTGCGAAGTAGAGTTGGCCATGTTTAAGCAAAGAAAACTAGGAGGAGGAGAAGGACCTTGCTTGTTGCTACAATGTACAGAGGATAAAGTGATATGAGAAGGTGGATAACCCTTGTGGCAATGGGAGGAGAAGGTGGATAACCCTTGCTTGGTGTAGCAATGGGAGGAGAAGGTGGATAACCCTTGCTTGGTGTAGCAATGGGAGGAAAAGGTGGATAACCTTTGCTTGGTGTGGCAATGGAAGGTGGTAGGGGAGGAGAGAGGAGCTTCCTTGCTGCAGCAATGGAGATGGTGTAGAGAGAGAGTGTTGGAGTAGAGGATGAGTGTGATGGTTGCAACCAAGGAGGGGTTGGAAAAGGGGGGTTCTAGAGAGAGAAAATCACTTTTTGCCTAAGAACTACTTTTGGGGGAGCTCTGGATAGCAAAAAAAGATTTTTCAAAATTTTTAAAAAAATTTTGAATTTTAGGGTTTTTGGGTGTACGTTTTGACTTTTTGAGGTCAAAAAATGCTTTTTTGACCATAAAATAGTTTTAGGGGGGTTTTAAGAAGATGAAATTTGAATTTTGAAAATTTTGAAAAATTTCAAATTTTTGGGATTTTTTCAAAACCGGATCAAAAAGGAGGGAAGTTGGAGGTTCCATATGGCCCACCCACCCCCCCCCCCCCCCCCCCCCCCCCACCCCACCCCACCTTCTCACTAGGTAAGAGCCCATTTAAGAAGTGTAAGACTACTTTGTCCCCCTACATTTTTGAGGGCATAGAGTGTGTCCACCACCCTCTTCTCATTGGCTGGCCTCTAATTAACCTTAATCCCAAAGGGCCCCTAGAGAGTTCATATTTTTCCTAATGTTGGTACTTGTCACAAGATTACTAGTTAGTTTAGACTATGTCTCATATCATATTCAGGTTTATGAATGGCGGTCGTGCCGCTTAAACATGGGGAAAAAAGGCATTGTTTATGGATCTTAAGTATGTCAATGAGATTTTATCTTTATGTTAGGAAATAGATTTCATTAGAATCCTTGATTTATCGACCTGGCCTATGGTGTATGACCCTTACAACCACAATCACAATGGATAGAGGACTTCACTCTTCTCTTGCTTGTATCTCTACTTTGTGGAAACGGAGTAGAGTGTTGTCAATGAAAAAGGATAATAAAGAAAGACCATCTATCAAGTCGCCCCAATCTTCAGGTTGGGGACCTCACACCATTGCAGACAAGAGCTCATAACTTATAAGACAATCATAAATTCTCAAGGATTACAAGAATGTATGTCAACACGGGTGAGATTTGAGTTGCTAAAAGTCAGACCTCAGACGTGGAGAGATGTCAGAAGATGTTTGGAGAAAATGGGAATCAAAAATTTTGTTGAGACCATAGGTTGAGAAGTCAAGGAGTGGAATTGGAGTTGATCTCTTGAGATAGCTAATTCCAGTGTTAGAAGATTTCGGCTACTGATGATGTGTTAGTTTAGACAGTCGACTGGATAGAGAATCAGAAACTGAACTGGAATTTATCTACTAGAATGAAAATCAGACTATGTACCGAGAATAATATTCAGATTCAGACTCAGAGTACTGGACACAGAGTAAGTGTGACTGGAATATCTCCCGTGATTGAAATTACAGATGAAAGATTACAATAAGTATGATGTGATTTTACAGATAGAGTACAGCCGACAATAACTACCAATGATTGACAACTCAAGTACAAATGCTGCCAAAATACTAATCCGACTATGCTCAAGATTATGCTAACCCAAATGCCAACCCGATTACAATGTAATGGGCCCTATTTATATACCTTGGGTTTACCATGGTAATTAGTGGAGTAATTACTGACAAATTCACTGCCCGTCTCATAAGAGAACGTTCCCACTTAGTGAAGCTGTCTCAACCGTCTACATCCTTCCCTCCTTTCTTGAATTTTGGCAAGATTCCAAAATTTCTGAAAAATTCCCCTGTCTGATTCTGATTTGAGACTGAAAAATCCACCGTCTGGTTCTGATGTTGGGGATTGGACTTGACCAATGATAGAGTAGCCATACAAAGATTGCGAGAGGTAGCTGAAAAGGCCAAGGTAGAGCTCTCATCGTCTACACAAACTGATATCAACCTTCCAACTGAGGAAGAAAAGTTGCCACTAAATTCGGAGAAGTCCCAGTACCAGCATTCTCCTTCTGAATCAGTCGGTAAATAGCCTCCTGCTCAAGCTGATCCCGCCTTTCTGTGGTCATCTCTACTTCATAAGGCGTGAGGGAATGATAGGTTTTGGTGTCAGGATCATAGAGTGTGCGTCTGCCTTTGATGATCCTGGTTCCGGCCAGCTTATGACAATGTGAATCAGTATGGATCCATCCTTCTGGAAGAGGTTGATTAGTTTTGACCCGAGCTTCGAAAAGAATCTTATCCATCTCTCTCTACTGTGGTGCTAGGCCCGCCTTAGCTGCAATATCCTTTTCAGGCAATTTAAAAGGTTCGACAGTAAGTTGCAGCAGTTGATTAGTGATCTTGGTCAGACCCCTGATCTGAATCTTCCACTGACCCATACATATCCGGATCCTGTGCATCTCTTCTTTCAGTGCATGAATATCATTGAGTTGGAGAGCATCATTGAACAGTGTTTGCCAAGTTTTCCATTCCACAGTCGATCGCTCATACCAATCCTGGAGCTCATCAATAATCTTGAAGTATGTAAGGCGATCAACTGGTTCGGATGTTGAGGATAAAGTCCTCAAAAAAATCTTGGCAGCTTCGTCTCTCTTGCTAGAAAGGCATACAAGAGAACTAGAGAATCGGGCACGAATTTTAAAAAATTGAGAACAGCCTGGTTCTCTTGCTACATCATCTTTCTGGTGATTGTCACTAGCTAAAACAATTTGCGGAGAGCAGTTGCCTGTTCTCCGATTGACATTCTAGTCTGAGGTCCTTTACTAGTGGCTGTCTGATCCTCAAGAATGGCCCTTACTCTCTGATCCAAGACTCCTCTGGCAATTTGCATCTGCACCAAAACCTCCTTTAATTGTTCCCGAACATCCTTCATACATTTGTAAGTTGGTTTGTTTCCCAGCAGAAGTTCTAATTCAAGGGCGAGAGAGCGACAATCGGTAGTAGACTTTCTTTGCAAATGTGGGTTGGTCACTCTCTCTGCAGCAGTGATTATCCATTCAGGAACCCTTTCCAACAGTTGGACTGTGCTGGGATGCGCGGGTAAACAGCAAGCTTCTTGATCATGAAAAGCCACTGATTTCCAATGCTCCACCATTTCGCTGGCCCCGATATACAGCCTCTAAAACCATTCCAGATCAGACAGGGGATCATCATCCTCCATATATTGTCTGGTTATGGAAGCTTGCTGATGTATCAATTGCCTATTCAAGGTGATAAGCTGTAAGGAATGCTGCTGATCAGCCCCACTGGTCCCTCATCTCTAACTTTGCTTTTCCCTTTAACCTCCCTACTGAGCTGGGACTGATTTGTTGGAGTATGATTGGGATGTTGTTCTTCTGACTGCTGATTACCCGACTGCTGGCCTTCCTGCTGGCCCTCATCCTGGCCTGGCTGGTCTGGCTGGTCTGGCTGTGATTGACCTCCTTCGGTTGGCCCGGTGCCACCAGTACCAGGTCCTAGAGGTGGAGATGGAGGTGGGGCATCATCATCATCATTAGCATGTCCTTCTTCTTGGTCATCCTCCTCCTTATCTTCTTCTGCTTCATTCAGGGAATTTTGTTGCTCAATATAATCCAGTATTGCTTGATTCATCAGAGCATTATTATACTCGACCACTCTGTCGTGTAAATCACTCTGCATAGTCTCCATCAAAGACTTCAAATTTTCCAGACCAAAGACAGCATTGCCTGTTGGATTTAAAATTTCAGAAAGGCTATTATAAATATATATGTCAGTGAGGGAAGCCTTCAGAGCTGTATGGCGAATAAACAAGGAGTTGAAGTCAACTCTCTTCATTTTCAACATTGTTTCAGCCCGATCTGCAGCTCTCTGCACTTCATTTCTTTCTTCCTTGATGATCAGCATATCAGATTCCGCCTTAGCTAGCTTTTTGTTTAATAGCTCAATAACCCTCTCTGAATGAGCTTCAAGTAGCCTATGGCGCATATTCTTCTCATCTCGTGCTGTCTTGAGCTTCTGAATCTGGTCTTCAGCTTCCTTCAAGTCAGCTTTAGCCTTTTTCAGTTCATCTTTTGACCCTGCAGCATCCAACATTTTTCCCATACAGCGGACAATAGTATTCCAGGAAGACTGGATGAGGACTAAACATCCGTCCTTTACTGTAGCTGGGTCAGAATCAGTAGGCTCATATACTGTCACTGGATCCATATAGGGTAAGGCTGCATAATCAGCTTTTTGTAGAAGAAGACGCCCTTTCAGTGGTGGATGGGTCTGCATCTGGTGCAACCTGTCCTTCTTTACCAGGTGCAAAGTTTCTTCATTATTTGGAATAGAGACACTACCCGGTAAAGTTGAAGAAGCTGGACCTTTGCCTTTGTCCACTTGTCCTTTGCCTTTGCCTTTGTCCACAACCAACTGCTCTTCTACCTTCTAAAAAATTGCTGCTTTTACCTAATCTTTGCCAGAACCAGTAGCGACTGTACTATGTCCTACTGACTGGTTAAGCATAGTATTCTAAGCAGGTTGCTTG
This sequence comes from Adiantum capillus-veneris, assembly GCF_014529385.1. Classification (NCBI taxonomy): domain Eukaryota; kingdom Viridiplantae; phylum Streptophyta; class Polypodiopsida; order Polypodiales; family Pteridaceae; genus Adiantum; species Adiantum capillus-veneris. Next base: position 86,511,787 of record NC_140954.1, read on the forward strand.
TCAGTTTGGCTCACTATAGCCTTTTCAGTATTCACAGTCTTGACCTGACTCTCTATCTGCTTCAGAAACGCACTGCTCTTCGTTAGTGTAGTCTTTGGCTTCTTCGAACTGCCAACCTGATCTTCGGTGGCTTTCCTTTTATACCAGTTGGAGTGATCTGACTGTCCCCGTCGCTTCGTCATCTGAGGATAGATCAATATTCTTGGGTTTTGAAACTGGCTTCTCACTCCAAGCCAATTTTACCTGTCCATGAACCTCTAGAGCAGTGGCCCAATACAAGAATTTCCAAACATAAAACATTATGGGATTTTAACTTGGCAGTTTGCTGAAGCACATTGTGTGACAGGATTTGACAAAGGTTAATAGAGACCTTTGAATCCAATGTCTTGGCCAACAGCATAGCAAAGACTTTCTCATATACATATGTTGGATTATTTTTAAGGCTTATTGCTTCAGCCACAAACCTGTAAGAAGTAGAGGCTTCCAATCCTGCTACTGGAATCCCTTGACCACTGGCCTTGCGCTTGCGCTTAGCCGCTTCATCCTTCTTTAGGACTATACTTATCTGCTGTGGGGTCGCCACAGATGTCTTGGGCTCATTGGGCATCAGGAATGCAAAAGCTATGTCCTCTGGTGTAGCCGACACCTTTTGACCATTCACTATGGCACTACCATCTTCAGCATCAAAAGAATCAGGAACCTGCTTTATGATGTCTACGTCGAAAGCGATTCTTGTGGCTTGCAGAACAACTCGTAGATCCCATAGTTGTAGCAAAGCCATTACTTGGTCGGTGAATACATAGCGCTGAGTCTTACTGTATGGAATGATGGGAAGGCTTGTCTTTGCAGCAGTAATGATGGCTTGGGTTTCCTCAAGATATTCCTGCATCTTGTCTGGGCGCTTCTTCCTACCCATACATTGTGAAGACGACGAAACAGGCGAAGGAGAAGAAGACTTACTTGATGCGTCAAAGCCGTACCCAGGTGTCGCTGGCAAAGCTAGCCGACGGTCAACTGTGTCCTCAAAAGACGAGGTCGGCGGGTGGCTGTAGTGAAGATACTTCAGAGCTTGGCGTGGCGAATGAATAACGGGAGGAAATCGTCACGCAGGGGATTTGTGAGAAAAAATGCCGACTCTCCTGACTGTTATACGTATTCGCACCATAAAAGTTCCACCACTCGCCGCTCCTAGACTTGTGTGCATCGCTGCTGTCATGGCAGACATGCATTGGACAAGACTTCTATCCATCCTTGAAATGATTACTATTACTGGCGTGCCATCTGACCGTTGGGCGCTTAAAAATTAAAGAGTGTGTTCCCACTGATACTAGACTAGTTTCCAGTTTGGTTTGAGCACATTGGTACTAATTCTAAGATCAGTTAGATTTGGTTCTACTGGTACTGGTTCTGAAATTGGAACTGGTTGCACATGAAAAAGCCCAAAAATATCCGATTCTGGTATCTCTTGATCTATAGTTCCCAATTCCCTAGTACCTTGTTCTTGCCCAGACTCTCTAGCTTCTGAATAGTAAAGCTTGATCTTTGCACTATTATATACTCCTGGCAACAATAATCCAGATAAATCTTTCAGTCTTACTGTACCATTGCAGAAGACCCAGTCTACCTCAAATGGTCCAGCCCAGGCAATCTTCAGGTTTGGCTTCTTTGGACCCAGTCTAGACTGATAGAGAAGCACCAAATCTCTTTTCTGAAATTCCCGAACCTTAATTCGGCAATCATGCCAGTGCTTCCTTCGTTGTTGAACAATTTCCTGTTCCAGCATAGCCCGTTGCTTGAGTTCATCTAACTGCATAAGTTCATCTAGGCGCTTTTTCAGATTGTGGTTGAAGTCTAAGCCATACTTCACAGCCATTCTCAGACTTGGGATAACAAACTCCATAGGAACCACAGCTTCAGTGCCATACACCATTCTGAATGGTGTCAACCCAGCAGTGACCTTGTAAGCTGTCCTATACACCCATAGAGCAGTCTGGAGTTTCAAATCCCACTGGTCTGGTTTCTTCTGCACAACCTTAGTGAGAATAATTTTGATTGTCTTGTTACTACTTTCAGCCTGCCCATTGCATCTGGGATAATAAGGAGTAGATTTCTGATGCTTGACTGAAAGCATATCCAATAGAATTTACATAGTGTCATTGATAAAATGTGTTCCTTGGTCTGACACGATCTCTATCGGACATCCATATCGGCAGACAATATTCTCAAATAGAAACCTTGCAGTTGACTTGGCTGTGTTGTCAAGAAGAGCTTTAGCTTCAACCCACTTAGTGACATAACAAGTGGCCATTACTATGTACTTTGTCTTCCTGGGGGTAACCTTCTTAAAAGGTCCCATAAAATCTATTCCCCATTTCATGAACACGCCCAGTGGTTGTACTGGTGTTAAAGGAGTCATATCTGCAGTTGTTGGTCGACCCATTCTTTGGCATATGTCACAAGTTTTACAAAAACTTCTAACATCAGCAATTAGTGTTTGCCACCACAGACCAGCTTGCAGAATCTTCTTGTAGGTAACTTCATTGGAAAAATGTCCACCCGATTCTCCATTATGTGCTTCTGAAATAACTTGCATTCTCCCTTCCATAGGCACACAATGCCAAAGTATACCATCAACACCCAGTCGATAGAGTGACCCTCCGATGATATTAAACTTCAAGATTTTGATGACCAAAGCTTTCTTCTGGTTCTGCTTCCAGTTTTCTGGAAAAGCACCTTGAGAAAGAAACTGATAAACACCATACCATTCAGGATCAACTGATTCTCCTACCTCTAGCTGGAATAAGTCAGCATCTACTGGTTCATCCTGCAAGGGTAATTCTGAATAACCTTCCGTACTCCTTGACAGAAAATCAACTCCATAGTGATTCTTGCCAGGCTTATGAAAAATTCTGAATTCAAACTCCATTAGGAACATCATCCACCGTATCAGCCTGCTTTGATTAATGACTTTATTAATCAAAAACAGAAGAGCCTGATGGTCCACATCGAAATGGAACAACTTCCCTAACAAGTAATGCCTGAACTTTGTAGCACTGAAAACCATTCCCAGGGCTTCTCGCTCAGTAGTTGTATATCCTTTTTCAGCCTGACTGAATCTGCGAGACTGGCAAAATAAACCAGATAATCAGTTCTTCCGTCTGGCTGAGCCAATATCGCCCCCATTGCCAATCCCGAAGCATCTACATGTACATGGAAAATAACATCCCAGTTTTGTTGCCTAAGGACTGGTTTACTGATAATGGCCTTTTTCAGATTCTGGAAGCTCTCCTCACATTCAGCAGTCCAATTGAACTATAATGGCACTGCTTGAGAAGAAAACTTATTATGTACAACCCTTCTATAGAAGTTAACATAACCCACGAAAGAGCTCAAATCTGAAGCATTTCTGGGTGCTTTAGCTTGCTGAATGCACTAAATTTTATCGTTGGCCATTTCTATTCCATTTCGGGAAACTACATGCCCCAGTAGCTGTCCCTTCCAGACTAGGAAAACGGATTTAAATGGATTCAAACAAATCCGCTTCTCCTGACAGCGTTTGAAAACCATTTCTAGGAATAGTAGGTGTTTTTCCTCATCTGAATATACAGTAAAGTCATCCATAAAGATAGCGAGGAACCGATGAAGAAATTCATTAAACATTTCCATCATACACCGTTGAAAGGTAGTTGGTGCATTGCACAGGCCGAAAGGCATCACCAGATACATGAAAGCTCCCCACTCGGTGATGAAAGTGGTCTTCACTCTATCTTCAGGAGCAATCTGTAACTGATTATAGCCACTGTAACCATCCATAAAGCTATACATTTCATATCCTACGATCTCATCAAGCAACATGTCAGTAAAATGCAATGGAAATGGATCTTTGATAGTTTGGGCGTTGAGTTTCCTTTAGTCCACACAAACTCTCAATTTCCCGTTTTTCTTGGGAACTACGACTATGGGAAATAGCCAATCGCTACTGGCCACCTCTGTGATGAACCCAGCCTTGAGAAGATTATCAATCTCCTCTTTGACCTTCTTAGCATATTTGGGGTTCATTCGGTATCTTTGCAGTCGTACTGGCCTAGCGTCTGGCTTCAACGGTATCCGGTGCTGACATACTTCAGGATCCACCCCCTTCAGGTCTGTGTGTTCCCAGGAAAATACGTCTTTGTAGTTCTGGAACATCCTGCATGCCTTTTCCTTCATTATCGGGTTGAGATGCTTGTTGACCTTGATCATCCTAGGACTATCCTCCAAGTCTAGGTTTTATTCTTCCACTTCTTGGTCGTCTGGAAGCAACCAATTAGGCCCGCCTCCTTTTTTTTGGTTGATTCCTCAGCATAATCCCAGGATAGTCCATTCAGTTCTAAATCAGCATTCTGATCCACTGTGTGTTCTTCAGAACGTACTGGCTCCTCTATCATACCAGTATGAGCTGATTCCGCCAACCTCTCAGTTAACTGAATTGTTCTTTCCCCTGTGTTGATTTCAATAAACTGATTTGGGAATTGATTTTTCTGCTTGTTGGCCTGCTCTTTATTCAATAAAACTGCATTCAAGTCAATCTCTGCTAAAGGGAATATGTTCAGGGCTGCTAACATTCGTTCAATCTTCTTGGCTCTGTACTTCTGGCATAACTCCTTCGGCCTCACCTCTTTTCTTCAACTCCTAGTATTGTTCGCCTCGATCTGAATTCTACCACTGGCCCCTTCTATGGTTAAGGTTTGATTTGCACAGTCATGAACAGCATGTGCCGTTCTCAACCATGGGCGCCCTAGCAGCATCCCATATGCCCCTTGCACATCCAAAACAAAGAAGCTGGTTTTAAATTTTTCCATGCCTACTCTTATCTGCATATTTTCAATCATGCCCGTAGCTTGTACCACTCTATGATCTGCCATTCACACTTTAAATGGTGTTGGCTTCAGATTCGTGATACCCATTCTCTACTGGAGATGAACTCCCATTATATTGACTCCTGCTCCTCCATCCCAAGATAACTAGTGAAAGAGGTTCCCATTGCCTTCGAACCTTGTAGTCCACCTGAATGAGCGGAACTTCATCATCTTGGACGGCCGTTAGGTCCACTGTTATGGCCTCTGCTTCAGCTTTTTTGCACTGTCTGATGAAGTTTGCCACTTCAGGCAAGGTTTTTCTGATATCTTCCAGCTCCATGGTCAACTTCTAAATTCTATCACAAATTTTAACCTAGATTTATTCTTTCTCTTGGTCAGACTGATTGTCAGAGCTCAAATAACTGGTTGTATCTTCACACTGCCATTCGTCTCTTGCAGTGCTTCCAATCCTTCCATCAACTCTCAGTTCATCAGCCATTCCTTGTACCGCAGCCAGCATGGTCTCAAGTATGCCCGGTATTGACTGATCTTTCTTAGTTGATTGGGCTGGTATCTTCTGAATGACTGGAGCTTCAGAACTTTCTGGCTGCTCTGGCAGCTTCTTGGCCAAATCCTCCGTGAACTGCCATTATATTGACTCCTGCTCCTCCATCCAAGATAACACTTGAAAGAGGTTCCCATTGCTTCTGAACCTTGTAGTCCACCTGAATGAGCAGAACTTCATCATCTTGGATGGCCTTCAGGTCCACTGTTCTGGCCTCTGCTTCAGCTTTTCTGCGTTGTCTCATGAAGTTTGCCACTTCAGGCAAGGTTTTTCTTATATGTTCCAGCTCCACGGTCAACTTCTGAATTCTATCACAAATTTTAACCTGGATTTCTTCTTTCTCTTGGTCAAACTGACAAAGCTCAAAGAACTGGTTGTATCTTCACACTGCCATTCCTCTCTTGAAGTGCTTCCAATCCTTTCATCAACTCTCAGTTTATCAGCCATTCCTTGTATCGCAGCCAGCATGGTCTCAGGTATGCCCGGTATTGACTGATCTTTCTTAGTTGATTGGGCTAGTATCTTCTAAATGACTCGAGCTTCAGAACTTTGTGGCTGCTCTAGCAGCTTCTTGGCCAAATCCTCCGTGATTTTAGCCGCTAGTTCTCTCTGCTCTTGCCATTCATCTACCACCTTCTCTTTACCCTTGCCTTCCAAATTTCCCTTTGTTGAGCCCACTTGCTGCTATTCGCAATGACTGGTGTATCTGAAGTATCTAGAATTTATCCAATTACTATGCCCTTGCTTCTTGTGACTACCCGTACTGGGACTGGCTCTAGTGCCTTAGCCTCAATAAGCAGTAGTTGCAGGTGCGTCTGGGCATTGGGCGGCGAAATGGCCATACTTCCCACTGTTAAATATGGAGCTTGATTTACCCTTGTAATTTTCTGTGGGAAAAGAACACATTTGTAAGGCCCCCATTATGAGGAGAAGTCATCGTGCATGAAGGAAAATCACTCAACGGAAACCAAAATTTTCATGGCCAAAAATTAGGGGCAACTTTAGGGGCCTCGGGGATGGAAGCCCTCGAGACTTTTTTTTTCCCTCGCCGGAATATTATGGCCGGACGGCGGCCGGAAAGTGGTCGAAAAACAACCTTCGGTTGGCCGGTGGCCGGTGGTCAGAAGTTAATGGCCGGTGGCTGGTGGCCGAATTCAAAAGCGGACTTGTCTTCTCAAGGGCGGCCACACATGGGTAGATTGGAGGGTCCGATTTGGACTTATTCACACAAGGATGGCTACACATGGCTGCCTCTCATGAGAGAGAGGGCAACCCTTTTGGCCTATAAAAGGAGGAATTTCTACACACATTTCATAGTGTGAAGTTGATGCAACAAGGTGAGTGTGAGGTGGTGAGAGTGAAGCAAGGCGGGAGCTCCATTAAGGCTATAATCCCTTTGTAAACTACTTCTTGTTTTGAAGTACTAAAGCCATTGAGTGGTTGCTTTCCCGTGGACGTAGCCCACATTGGGTGAACCACGTATATCGTGTGTACTCTCTCTCTCTCTCTACTCTATAATCTCTTGTGTGTGAAATCTATCTCTCTCCATTAAGTAATCTACTCAAATATCTATTTAGCTACGTCTTATTTCCTAACAACTGGTATCAGAGCAAGGTTTTCTTGTAGCTAAATTATCTCAAGGAAAGGATTCCTTGAATTGAGTGGGAGTTATGGCGGAGGAAGGGAAGCTCAAGATTGAGAAGTTCAACGGTAAAAACTACCAACATTGGAAGATGCAGATTGAAAACTATCTCTACCAGAAAGACCTCTATTTTCCACTAGGCTGCCTTGCGAAGAAGCCCGCAACAATGGCAGATGAAGCATGGATTGTCCTTGATCGAAAGGCACTAAGAACAATCCGGTTAAGCTTGGCGTCAACAGTGGCCTTCAATGTTTCAGAGATGAAGACCCCGGAGGACTTGATGAAGTCACTTGACGACTTCTACGAGAAACCATCAGCATCCAATAAGGTATTTCTTATGAAGCTCTTGTTCAATCTAAAGATGGCAGAAAATGGTTCAGTTGCAGAACACCTAAATGACTTTAACACAAACATAAGTCAACTTCGATCGGTGAAAATCAATTTCGATGACGAAGTGTGAGCTCCTTATACTATCATCTCTACCGAATAGTTGGGACAGCCTTGTGATGAAGTAATTCTACCTCTGGTACAAATACTCTTAAGTTTGATGATGTTGTGGGTGTTCTCCTAAGCGAGGAAATACAAAGGAGAAGCACAGGAGAATCATCAAGTGCTGCATTGTCAGTGGAAACAAGAGGAAGGCCTAAGCAGAGGTTCAAAAGCCAAAAGGGTCGTGATCGCTCAAGACAGAGCAAGTCACGCACAAAGTCAGTTCTTGAATGTTGGAACTGCGGCAAGAAGGGCCACGTCAAGAAGGATTGCTGGTCCAAGAAGAAGAAGGAGACTGAGTCTCAAGACAACAAGCCAACATCGGAGGCCAATGTGGCAGGTAAAGTAGAGCAAGATGCTCTAATTCTCTCATTAGACAATGTGTCTAATGTGGCAGGTAAAGTAGAGTGCTTCAGCCAAAGGGATATGAAGTAAAAGTTAAGGAGAAAATGGTTTGCAGATTGAAGAAGAGCTTGTATGGTTTAAAGCAAGCATCAAGACAATGGTACTTGAAGTTTGATCGATGGATGTTGGATCATGGATTCACAAGATGCAACTCGGATCACTGCGTCTACACGAAGAATTTGGGATATGGGAAATTCATCATCCTAATGTTGTATGTTGATGACATGTTGATTGCAAGTGCTAACATGCAAGACATCAAAGACCTAAAAGAGGATCTGTCTAAATCTTTTTCAATGAAAGATTTAGGTGTTGCAAAGAGGATACTTGGTATGAAAATATCAAGGGACAGGACGAAGAAGACAATAAAGCTATCTCAAGAAGATTACATCAAGAAGATACTAGAAATGTTTGCAATGCAAAATGCAAAACCAGTTTCTACACCTTTGGCAGGTCATTTTAAACTAACGAAGGATATGTATCCAAAGACACAAGAGGAGATAGCTTATATGTCTAAAGTTCCATATGCTGCAGCGGTAGGTTCTCTAATGTATGCTATGGTCTAGACAAGGCCAGACATTGCACATGCAGTGGGAGTTGTGAGTAGGTTCATGGAAAACCCAGGTAAAGAGCATTGGCAAGCTGTGAAGTGGATACTTAGGTATCTAAAAGGGACAACAACAAATTCTTTGTATTTTGGAGGAACTAATATTTTTCTAGAAGGGTATGCTCATGCAGATATGGCAAGTGACAAAGATACTCGAAGGAGCACTACTGGCTATGTGTTCACGGTTGGAGGCACAGCAGTAAGCTAGGCTTCAAAGCTGCAGAAAGTGGTTTCACTTTCTACCACGGAAGCAGAGTATGTAGCAATGACGGAGGCAAGCAAAGAAATTATGTGGCTTCACAGATTCTTAGAAGAGCTTGGATTCAAACAATACAATTGTGTCTTGTACAGTGATAGCCAAAGTGCTATCCATCTTGCGAAGAACTCAGCCTTTCATTCTAGGACAAAGCACATTGAGGTGAGATATCACTTCATACGCACTCTTTTGGAAGAGGGATAGCTAAAGCTAGGAAAGGTGCATACAAGTAAAAATCCTGCAGACATGTTTACAAAGGTTTACAATTTTCCAATCTTGAGCAAAGCCGGAATATTCCTTTTCGTTGGAATATGGCCACACATGTGTGGATTGGAGAGTCCGATTTGGACTTATTCACACAAGGACGGCTACACATGGCTACCTCTCATGAGAGAGGGCAGCCCTTTTGGCCTATAAAAGGAGGCCATTTCTATACACATTTCACAGTGTGAAGTTGATGCAACAAGGTGAGTGTGAGGTGGTGAGAGTGAAGCAAGGCGGGAGCTCCATTAAGGGTATAATCCCTTTGTAAACTACTTCTTGTTTTGAAGTACTAAAGCCATTGAGTGGCTGCTTTCCTGTGGACGTAGCCCACATTGGGTGAACCACGTATATCGTGTGTACTCTCTCTCTCTCTCTCTCTCTCTCTCTCTCTCTCTCTCTCTCTCTCTCTCTCTCTCTCTCTCTCTCTCTCTCTCTCTCTCTCTCTCTACTCTATAATCTCTTGTGTGTGAAATCTATTTCTCTCCATTAAGTAATCTACTCAAATATCTATTTAGCTACGTCTTATTTCCTAACACCCACAAGTGTAGAAATTCATACTCCGACTCTGGAAGTTGCCACGCCCTCTGCCTCGGCCCATACCCATTTGGAATCGGCCACGTCCTTGACCAGTACCACTGGTACCTCTCCCTCTAAGATACTTTAAGATACTCTTGGCGGGTTCTACTTTCTCTGGTTCTCTACCTACCCTGACATGTCTTGCCCTTCTTAAAGTGATGAAATCTATTTCTCTCCATTAAGTAATCTACTCAAATATCTATTTAGCTACGTCTTATTTCCTAACACCCACAAGTGTAGAAATTCATACCGACTCTGGAAGTTGCCACGCCCTCTGCCTCGGCCCATACCCATTTGGAATCGGCCACGTCCTTGACCAGTACCACTGGTACCTGGTCTCTCCCCTTAAGATACTTTGGCGGGTTCTACTTTCACTGGTTCTCTATAGGCTACCCTGACATGTCTTGCCCTTCTTAAAGTGATGAAGAACACCAATTCTACATCTTTCGAACTAGCTGTCTGGTGTGGCTAATCTCGGCAATATGTCGAGTCATTTCTTCAATCTTCTTGGTCCAAGATCCCTTCTTTGACTTCTCCTTGGACCGTTCATTAGAGCGGCTTTCAGAGCTTCTGGACACCTCACTGGAACCAGAACTCTCAGTAGCAAAACTACTGCTACTGGATCTTCTCTTTTTGTGACTCTTTTCCTTCTTGGCCTATTGTTCCAGCTTCAGTGCTCGTTGTACCATATCATTGAATTCCTTAGTAGGAGCTGGTACCTCCTGCTCCCTAAGCTTTTTTCTTCTGAAACCATTCAGAAACCATGCCCTCAACCTCTTCTCAGATGGCAGTTCCTGTAACTGCCTGGTTAGCTCCTTGATTTTTCCCACATAACTTCGGACTGATAGATTCCGCTGCTTGATCTTATCCAGTTCACAGAGGATATCTTCATCACCTCTGTTGTCGGAATACTCCAGTTTGAAGTCTTTAAGCAATTTGGTGTAAGATCTGAACTGACAGGCGGGGTAATGGTAATACCACTTTCTCACTGCCTCTTTCAGGGTTTGCGGAAAGTATTCCCCCCAATCATCTTCATCAATATTTTTCAGTTCAACATACTGGTCAAAAGCCTGTATGTGAACGTCTGGATCATCCTTCTTACCTCCCTTGAATATTGGAAAAGAAATTTTCAGAGAAGATGAGTAATCATTCCGATTACCACTGATTCTGCCGCTTCTCTTCTTAGATTCAGAACGGTGCTTGGAAGTCTTCTTGCAATTGTCAGTGTTTGCATCCCAGTCAACTGTTTCTGTCTTTGTGTCAGTGTTCCCTTTGGCCTGTCAGCTAGAAGTGCGGTCTTTTGTTCATGTCCCTTTGGCCTGTTTCAGCTAGAAGATGCGTACTGCCTTTACTTCCCTGGTACCCTCATCCCCCTTCGGGACCAGAAATCTTGCTTTCCTGCTTCCCTTTTTCTGCCCGCCGGCTCTAGAATGACTAACTGCTTGAGTCCCCCGGCATCTCATCAGCGACTGCCCTCCCCATCTCCTCCTCAGCCTCAGTGTCAGTCACCTTCTCTTGCTTAGGGTCAGACTCTCTTCCTGACTCCTCAGGAATAGGATCAACACGGATGGTGCACTTCCGGCCACGACAGGATTTGGGTGCCATTGCTGAAAACTTCCAGCTGGGAGAAGAGTCTTTTAGTCAACGAGCTTCAGCTCGAGCCACCATGATCGCCAAAATGGAATTGGAGCTGATCTCTTGAGACAACTAATTCTAGTGTTAGAAGATTTTAGCTACTGATGATGTGTTAGTTTAGACAGTCTCGACTGAATAGAGAATCAGAAACTGGACTGGAATTTATCTATTGGAATGAGAATCAGACTATGTACTGAGAATAATATTCAGATTCAGATTCAGAGTACTCGACACAGAGTAAGTGTGACTAGAATATTTTTCGTGATTGGAATCACAGATGAAAGATTACAGTAAGTATGATGGGATTTTACAGATAGAGTACAGCCGACAACAACTGCCCATGATTGACAACTCAAGTACAAATGCCACCAAAATACTAATCCGACTATGCTCAAGATTATGCTAACCCAAATGCCAACCCGATTACAATGTAATGGGCCCTATTTATATACCTTGGGTTTACCATGGTAATTATCAGAGTAATTACTGACAAATTCACTGCCCGTCTCATAAGAGAACATTCCCACTTAGTGAAGCTGTCTCAGCCGTCTACAAGGAGTGGAGAAAAACCAATAAGGATGCTAAGCCAATTCCCATAAACAAGTGGTTGATTATTATGAAGAGTAAGATGGAAACATCTCATTGTCTTACACAGGGGTAGATGGAAACACCACATTGCCAATAAAATACCAAGGAACCAAAAGCATAGCTATTCAAGACAATGGTGCGTGTGTTGCAATAGCAACTAAACACATTTTGGAAAATGGAAAAAACTTGCTCCTAGGCAGACAAGAATGAAATTACAGCTAGTTTTTGGACATGTTGAGAAACCTATTGGAATTTTAGAGAATGTAGTGATGACTTCTTGTGTAATTAAGTACGAGCATAAATTTGTTGTAGTAGATTTTGGTACTGAGAATAACTATGATGTTATTCTAGAAAGACCATTCATGCACGAGTTAAAAAATAGTTCAAGACTGGGGCTATGACTATATCTACTTATGACACATGGAGACCGCTATGCAGATCAACTTGAGGAGCCATAGCTAAAGGGATGTACAAAACACTCCAATAGAAGAATTTGATTTTGTTATAGCTGCAGAATCTTAAATACTGGCATGGCTAAACTCTAAAGCTCATTTATAGATGTGTGGAGCTTCAAAATGTGAAAGCCTTACAAAAGAGGAGCCATCATAACGGCCACATAGAAATATCATCATTCTTAGGGGGACAAACCGTTGGCAATTAGAAAAGAATCTCCTTCACACTGCCAAGGCTACATATGCATCTTCAGTCCACTGAAAAGCATGAACCTACTCACTCATCTTTTGGAGAGGATACACATATTGTAAAAGTATCCTCTCCAAAAGATGAGTCAGTAGAAAAGAATCTCCTTCACACTGCCAAGGCTACATATGCATTTTCAGTCCACTGAAAAGCATGAACCTATTGACTCATCTTTTGGAGAGGATACACATATTGTAAAAGTATCCAAAAGAATCTAGAAAATTACTTCAACTTGTGCGCAAATGAAGACAAACTTGACGTATTTGCTGAAGGTTCCATCAAAACCAAAGCCTTCACCTTATCTAGATCTACTTCTATGCCATTTTGTGAGATCACATGGCCCAACAAATGAGCTTGCGACTGAGCCAATTTTCACTTCTTGGGATTCAATTATCCACCCTCTTTGTCTAATCTTTGTAAGCACAACTTTAACTTTGCCAAATGATCCACCCTATAACTATAACACCCAATATCATCCATAAAAACTCTGAAATTGTATAAGCATTCACCAAACCAAGGCATCCCGCAGTAGGAAAAACAACCCCATGGAAAAATGGAAGTAGCCGTCAATTGGTCCTCCAAAGCAATACCAATCTGAAAATACCCTGAGAAGCCATCCATAATTGAGTATCTCTCATTCCATGCTATCTGGTTCAAAATCTCTTCTTGGAAAGGCAAGGGGTAATGGTTTTGCCTTGTAGCGGTGTTTAATGGCTCAAAATCTACACACACACACACACTTATAGTAACAGGAGAAACCCACTCAAACTCTTGCACTAGGTATATATTACTTTCTTTGAGTGGCTTGTTGACTTCCTGCCATAAAGCTCCTTTTTTAATCTCTCCCAATCTCCACAGCTTTTGTGCTCTTGGCTCGTATCCTGCCATCTCCAAGTTGTCAAGAAACTCTTGCGCATCTTCCCCACTTCTTGCAAAGAACGTGGGAAAAGAACTTGACATTTTGTTTAGACTTTTTGAAATTTCTTTTTTTTAAAGAAACTTTTCTCTTACGGGCCACACAAGATTGTTGACACTATAAATCTGATTACATTAAAATGAAGATGTACACATCCATTGTTAATTCGTACTTTATCATAGGTAGAATAAATGGATTAATTGAAGCATTGATTTCATTGAGGCGAGTGGATCCAAATATCCTCCTTATGATAGATTGAAACCTAAACTTAGTTGCAATGATTATATGAATGGATTGCCGAGCAATAGGCCTAAAAGGTTCATTGTTTTGATCGTGGTTCATGTGCTACTCCTCGTTGTTGGTTTGAAGACCTCGTTCCTTCATATGGCCCTTGAGCACCCCTTCACCACTCCTTGTTCCTGCCTTTAAAACAAAATGAAAACGTGAACATCAAAAGAAGTTTCATAATTGATGATTGGAAGTATAATTGGATTGGGTGATGCCAGTATTTCTCTAAGTCTTTCTGCACCAAACATAAAAACAATGCGTTGCTGAAAAAAGACTTTTCTATCTATGTGAACATTTACTCTAATGTGTTGTGCAAAATGAAATGGATAGATGGGAACTCCATTGTTCATCACTAAAAATTCTGAAGGTAACTTGGAAATATGTTCCTCAGTGGGGGCACCACTTTATGAGGGCGAGCTTTTTGAAATGGGGCCTCTAAACCCAAACCAATGGGCCTACCCTCACAAAATGTTTGTAAAGAGGTACGCACACTACTTGGGGCACCACCTTCTTTTGGGAGTGGAGAAGGAAACCAATCAAAATAAAACTTGCACTCACCCACTCAAGAAACACACTTTGAAAACCCCCTTACTCTATATACACTTTGGACACTTGAACACCATCAACGATTATGCAACCCAATGCCGTGCATCAAAATGAAATATGCAATTTGTGGAATAGCATATATGCAATTTGTGGAATAGCATTCACCTTCTCCCCATAAGAATACCCATAATACATCCAAACTCTTCCTCTCTCAAGCACTCATCAAAAAAATCATGCGCACAAGACTTGCCTCTCAAACACACAAGAGAATCACTTACATCAAACTAACACACTTTGCATAGAGAGCTCATCTCCATCTATGCAATGCCGTGACACAAATACAATCACCATGAGAGGTAGCCACATGCATATGTAATGAAGAAAAAGAGAGTTGGAGTGAGAAATTTCTTTAGACCAATGAATAAGAAGAAAAAAGTGGAGAAACTTTAAACCAATGGTAAATTGAGAATAGAACACTTACTTGATTTCTCGCACATCTTTTAAGGGGAGGACAGACGCTGGCTAACCATCACGAATTGCGACACTTGAAAGTTTTGAAGATGAGTTCATGATCATTAACATAACCATGAGAGAGATCATGATGTATTTACAAGTTATTGAGGTGCTACAAATGATTTATTGGATTGATGGAGTAAGAGATTGTAGAATGGAAAGAGTGGAGAATAGAGTTGCACTTCCTCCAAAGAGGAGGGTTAGGAGGGAGGATGTGAAAGAGGGAGAGTTGGGGTTTTCTCTACTATTGATCAAGAAAACAACATGAAGTTGAAAATATAGGTGTGTGTCCTTGAGTCTCTCCAAGGGGGGCTATTTATAGTTGTGTAGGAGTGGGATTATGCTACACTTAATTAGAGTAAGTGATTAGACCTAATTAAGTGTCCTTTGACCACTCATTGAATATTGGACATAAAAGGGACTATTTATTCACCAAAAATATCATTTTAGACCGTGAAGGCTCCATAGGGGTGCATAATGTATGTGGGCCCCACCATCAGGCCCTACGGGTGGCTCCTGCGGGGTATCTCAACTTGTCTATCTTGGCATTTAGAAAGCATCTTTAGGTTGGTCCCATCACATGCAAGTGACCTTGAACACTCATTGCTCTTCTAGAAGATGAGTAGGGGAAAAATAAGATCTCACCCTCTTGATTTACTTGATTTACAGTTCCCTTTTGCTTCGAATCTGACAGATTTACACTATTTTGACCATAACTTTTTACCTGTAGCTCGTAATGACATGCTTCAAAAGGCAAAATTGACCTTCTCAACATGTTTGATATGAATTTGGACTATTCTTCATGCCCATGCACCAAGGAATTCGGTTTGGAAGGTCCACACTAGGCTAGGGAACCTTTTGCTTCCAAGTCTTCTTGTATGGGCCCTTTGCTTGTATGCATCCAAGGGGAATCATGCTTTTTCAAAAGGCTATGATGCTTAAACAAATAGAGGAGGGTCCAATATTATTTGCTTGTGAAAATAATATACAATTGGAGTGTTTTTGAAAGGAGAGAAACTATATGTATATTCTTAAGAGATATTGGGCCACCTATGTAGGGGGCATAGAAGACTTGTAGAGAGGGACCATAATCTTTGGTTAAAGACAAGTGGAGAGTTGATTTCCATGGGAATTTATCTATATGGGGTGGAAGATGGATATATTATTTTTCTACTACTAATTCACAAGAGGTAAGAAAGTTTGGGGGTATATAGTTGTTTATTGTATGCTTATTCTATTTACAAAGCAAAAAAGAAAAGGGTGGTAATATAAATATATGACTAAGGTGACATTTTTGGGAAGAGTATAATGTATGTGTCGCCACAAAGGTTAAACGAAGAGGGGGAATTTACTCTAGATAACTTAATAGCGTAGAAAAATATATACACACATGAGGAAGAGGACGTTGAGTAGGCTGACAAATGTTGCAAAAAGATGGTTACCATTTTACGCCACTCATATTAGCCCTCCCCCAAGCCTAGAGATATTCATATCTGTAGGAGGACGGTGTTGCTTCTTTTTTTTTTTGTCATTTTTCCTTTTCCACTTTTTTTTTTTCAATAGGAGGAGTGTCATGCACTCTTTTACTCCATTAGACCTGCTTTTCATTACCTCAATCCCATAAATCGGAGATGGGAGGGTTGCCTTAGGTATTTTCAGATTCCAAGGCTGGTTCTTCTTTGCACATCAAAGCTTTAAAAATAGGTGGAGCATTTGCCAAGGCAAAGGGAGCCATGTCAATTTGGAGCTTAGACGATGTAGGCAGATGACTGCCTATCAACGGATTGATACGTTGAAAGTAGGGCTTTAATCTCCATCCATTGACTCTGGTCTTGTGGAGTTTTCCTGATAAATTTGCTAATATGTAACTACCATTCCCAAACTTTGTTTTTATCATGAAAGGTCCCTCCCATCTTTGCAAAAACTTTTTGTCAAGTCGAGTATCAAGTCGGTTATCATAGCGAAGAACCAACATACGTTCCTTCAATCCTTTCCCCTTGAGCTTCTTGTTGATTTTATCCCTTTGGCTTGTCGCTTTAGTGATGTAGTGATCAATGGACTCTTCTCTATCTAGCTCAAGTCATTGGAGATCTAAGATCCTTTCATGTAGAACCTCTTTTGGTTTTTTTGCCACTCTTGCAAGAACGCGCAAGCTTGAGAGCTCTACCTCAATGGGGAGAAGTGCCTCCTGTCCTTAAACTAGATGAAAAGGGGTGAATTGGGTAGATACCTTGAAAGATGTCCTATACGCCCAAAGAGCAGCCGTCAAATGGCGATCCCAATCATTAGGCCAGTCCACAACCTGCTTAGAAATGATCTTACATATCATTCCATTCACTTTTTCCACCAATCCATTGCATTGAGGATAGTAGGGTGTGGAATGCAGGTGTTTCACTTTTAACCTCCTCAAGAGATCATTCAGAAGGTCAGCCCTAAAACCCGGGCCTCGATCTGATAAGATTTCTAGGGGTGTTCCAAGCCTACTACAAATATGATCAAAAATAAACTTTGATACTTCTTCAGTTGTGATTCGGGTTGTGCTTGTTGCTTCCGCCCATCGTGTCATGTAGTCAACACCCATGATGATGAAAACCTTCCCTGTAGAAGTACGAGGTAGGGGACCTATTGCATCCACACCCCACTTTTCAAAAGGGCCATAAGATATTATTGGGACTCGAGGCTCATATGTTAGTCGTCTATCCCCAGCAATTTGGCATGGCTTACATGCCTTACACCAATATTGGACATCACGATGTAATCTCGGCCAAATAAACCCTGCTTGTAAAATCTTCCTACTTGTAATATCTTGAGAAAAGTGACCACCACAGACATCATCATGACATGAAAGAAGAATTTTCTCTATCTCTTGCACACGTGGTACTCTCCTCAAGACCAAATCTTTCCCTTTGTGATATAAATCATCCCCGATCAACTGGTAAGGTGTGGCCTTCTTAACTAGTCTATGTCTTTGCACCTTGTCTAAGTGTTTGGGACACTCACCTGCTTGTAGAAATAAGATAATGTCTTTTATCTCCTCTTGACCTTGATATTTGGGTTCATATAGTTTCACACCTCCTACCGCCATTTGAAGCTTTTCATTTGCGAGTAAGTCTGCTTCCTTGTTATGAGTTCTCACAATGTGTTGTACATGTGTTGCTTTAAAACCCTTCATCAAATTTCTTACACTACTAAGCCACTCAAACAATGTACGATTCTTGCACCTCCAAGTCCCTTGGATTTGCCTGACCACTAGCAAAGAATCACCTTTTATAATAAGTCTTTGTATGCCTAATTCTTTGCATTCTTCTAACCCAAGGGCTAGAGCAGCATACTCAACCTCATTTTTAGAGTGAACATTGGGTAGAGTGATACCTTTTCTAACCATTACCTCCTTTTGTGGGTTCAAAATGATGATTCCCCCTGCTGCTTTGTCTTGTTGGCGTTGATAAGCTCCGTCAAAGCATAAAGTATGGGCATTATCAATCTCCTTCACTTTGAACTGTTTTGAGCCTTCCTCTCTTTGTAGTCGTGATCCTTCCCTTTCTCTCACTTTGTAGGTGAGAATGTCTGCAAGTCCTGCTCTTGTGCTATCTTCTACAAGGAAAGTGTATTAAAATTCTTGGAGTTCAAGCACCCACTTTGCTATTCTAGATGAGAGGCTCATGTGTTGTACTACATATGGTAGATTGTGCTCTAAGGTGAGAAAAACAAATGGCACAGGGAGAAGATACGATCGAAACTTCCTTACCGCAAACAAGATTGCAAAGACCACTTTCTCCATTTCAGTGTATCCCTTCTCGGCCGGAGTCATCACCTTGCTTGCAAAATAGATCGGCCTCATGTATGATGTTTTAGGATCTTTTTGCATCAAAACAACACCAATTGCTTCGAAACCTACACTTGGAGTGACATAGTAGGTCTCCTTTGGATCTGGTGGCATTAGGATTGGGAGAGAGCTAAGAATGCCCTTCACTTCCTCAAAACATTTTGCATGTTCCCTCCCCCATTCAAATGTAGATTGGCTTCCCAACCTATGCAAAGGGGCGATGGCTTCTTCTAGGAGATGGATGAAGCGAGACATGTACCTCACTTTGTGGTTGAAGGTCATTAGCTCCTTAGTTGTTGTTGGTGGAGGTAATGACAAAAGGGCCTCTACTTTAGAGGGATCCACTTGAATTCCTTGTGAAGAAACCACATGGCCTAGCAAAACCACCTGAGATTCACCGATATGACACTTCTCTGGGTTGAGTTGTCCCCCAAATTGATGGAGCCTCTTAAGCCCCTCTTCAACCTTTTGGCAATGAAGTGATCTACAACTATAAATACAAAAATCATCCATAAAGACTCTTATAGATTTTCCAAAGAATGGCTGAAATACAAATATTGTGAATCTCATGAAGGTGCTAGGAGCATTGGTGAGCCCAAAAGGCATTACTCTGAATGCAAAACATCCCCAAGCTGTGATGAAGGTGGTTTTTGGTTGGTCCTCTTCTGCTATTCTAATTTGAAAACATCCTGAATACCCATCACACACAGTGTAGCATTCGTGACCTGCTACTTCGTTCAAAATTTCATCTTGGAAAGGGAGAGGGAAGTGGTCCCTCTTTGTCGCAGCGTTGAGGGGTTTGTAATCCACGCAGACCCTCCACTTACCATTCTTCTTGGGAGTGACTACAATAGGTGATACCCATTTGGAGTTGGATACTGGATAGATGAAGCCAGCCTTCAAGAGTCGATTCACTTCTTGTAGGAGAGCCTTTTGTTGCACAGATCCTAGTCGCCTTAACTTTTGAGCCACGGGTTTGGTCCCTGGTTTCAATTCAATTCGATGCTCTATTACATCTACACCTCTTATTTGTGAGTAGGCAGTGATAAACAAATTGGGATACCTCCTTAACATATTGATGTAGGACCTCTTCTCCTCACAAGTAAGATCTTTTGCAAGTATCTTCTCAAATCCTTCTTCAAGGTGGTGGCATCTTTCATCCCCTCGTGTGTGATTGTCTGTTGGCTTTTCTTCTACAGGAACATCTCGAGTGTTGGCGTTGAATACAATTCCCATTACCTCCAAAGAAGACTCCTCTTCACTGGTTGATGCACTGGTTGATGCTTCCTCATCACTTAGTAAGGACTCTCCTCCTCGCTCTCTTCATCTGCTGTGGTTTCATAGTTGATATCTAGTTGCTTTCCTTCTCGCCAATCATACACCACCGGTTGACCCTTCTTAAGAATCAAATGACCACTTCCACATTTTTGATCTGCATTCACAGCAATGAGCCAAGGCCTCCCTAGGATGATGGGATAGCCCTCTCCCTTAGCTGGCATGACATACATATCCACTCGTGCATCTATGTTACATATAGAGACTTTTACATTTTCAATGATCCCCAAACACTTCACACTTGAGTTGTTGGCTAGCCTAGCTTGACAATTAGAGGACTTTGTAATTTCAAGCCCTAACCTGTTCATTGATTTTTCCGTGATCACACACATTTGAGCTCCACCATCAACATATACATTAGACACCTTTTTACCCCTTATGTAAGCATCCACAATGGGTTCCACATCTTTTTGTAGCTTTGAGGCCACAACCTTAATGGAAAGGTTTGCTTTCTTTTTTGGAATTCTTGTACTTACCAACTTTGGCCATTGCCTTCTTACTTTGGCTGATAGGTGTAGAAGTTGAGGCCATGAAATGTTTGGCTTTTGGGTTTGTAAATCCTCGAGCATGTTGTAGGGCTCTAGCTCCTTTCCCAATGGAAAGTCGTTGATACCAATTTCCCTTCGCCTTGATCTTTTCTTCCTGCTACTTTCAGCTTCTTCCATCTTTGACTTCTTCTTCTTGTCCCTTCTAGCTGAATTTGTTCCTTCACTTCTCATGTCTTCATCCTTATCATGTGCTCTTGTGCATTTTTCTGCCGGCATAACATCAAAGTTTAGAGTATGCTCATCTATTACCTCTTCTAGCTTGATGATGTTGACTCCTCTTTCTTCCTCCTCATGTGGGACGGGAGGTATATTTGCTGGTGGTGGTGGTCGACGAAGGATTTGTGGGCCTTGAGCTAGTTCTTGCTGCACAGTGAGAGGACGCGGTCTGGGGGGATATATGTCTCTCGGAAGTCGCCTTGGATGTGGACAATTGTACATGCCATGGCCCATTTCATTGCAATTCCAACATCGCAACTCTTGAGCTTGTCTTCGTTGATTGCGATTCCCTTCTCTTGGTTGTCGTTGTTGAGGTAGGCCTTGTACTCGATTCAGAGTGAGGTTCTCAAGCTGTTGAGTTAGCCTTTGTAAAACCTCTTGTTGAGAGTTATCTCCTATTTGTGAAGATTGTACAAGAGGGGCCCTAATTGGTGCTTCCATGGTTTGTGAAGACTCCCTCTCACTCACTTCATTCAAACCCCTTGCTCTATGTGCTTGGAAGTGTAGTTTTCTAAACTTGATGATGGCTACCTCACGTGCTTCTTCGAAGGTGGATGGGATTTTAGCTCTACTTTAGCCTTTAAAAGTGGATACAAGCCAACCATGAATCTCTCTTTCTTTAGAAAGTTAGGTGCACCACCATGATTTTCTAATGTAGCCTCCCACCTACCCCATAGATTGACAAAGGTTGCTTCATAAGAGGGATAGTCTTCAAGTGATACCTGCTTATGTTCAATAAGACATTTCCATAGTCCTTCAGAAGTATCACCTTGCCCGAACATGGAGAGGAAGCTTGCTCACAGTCTCTCCCAATTGGACTTGATTTGGGGTTGCAAGGTCTCATACCATGCTTTAGCTTCTGCTTTTAGAACCAACGGGAAGGCTCATAGCTTTACTTCCTCTTCATCTCTCCCGGATATGAGGTGTGCCATCTCCAAGTTGTCAAGAAACTCTTGCGCATCTTCCCCACTTCTTGCAAAGAACGTGGGAAAAGAACTTGACATTTTGTATAGACTTTTTGAAATTTCTTTTTTTTAAAGAAACTTTTCTCTTACGGGCCACACAAGATTGTTGACACTATAAATCTGATTACATTAAAATGAAGATGTACACATCCATTGTTAATTCGTACTTTATCATAGGTAGAATAAATGGATTAATTGAAGCATTGATTTCATTGAGGCGAGTGGATCCAAATATCCTCCTTATGATAGATTGAAACCTAAACTTAGTTGCAATGATTATATGAATGGATTGCCGAGCAATAGGCCTAAAAGGTTCATTTTTTTTATCGTGGTTCATGTGCTACTCCTCGTTGTTGGTTTGAAGACCTCGTTCCTTCATATGGCCCTTGAGCACCTCTTCACCACTCCTTGTTCATGCCTTTAAAACAAAATGAAAACGTGAACATCAAAAGAAGTTTCATAATTGATGATTGGAAGTATAATTGGATTGGGTGATGCCAGTATTTCTCTAAGTCTTTCTGCACCAAACATAAAAACAATGCGTTGCTGGAAAAAGACTTTCCTATCTATGTGAACATTTACTCTAATGTGTTGTGCAAAATGAAATGGATAGATGGGAACTCCATTGTTCATCACTAAAAATTCTGAAGGTAACTTGGAAATATGTTCCTCAGTGGGGGCACCACTTTATGAGGGCGAGCTTTTTGAAATGGGGCCTCTAAACCCAAACCAATGGGCCTACCCTCACAAAATGTTCATAAAGAGGTACGCACACTACTTGGGGCACCACCTTCTTTTGGGAGTGGAGAAGGAAACCAATCAAAATAACACTTGCACTCACCCACTCAAGCAACACACTTTGAAAACCCCCTTACTCTATATACACTTTGGACACTTGAACACCATCAACGATTATGCAACCCAATGCCGTGCATCAAAATGAAATATGCAATTTGTGGAATAGCATTCACCTTCTCCCCATAAGAATACCCATAATACATCCAAACTCTTCCTCTCTCAAGCACTCATCAAAAAAATCATGCGCACAAGACTTGCCTCTCAAACACACAAGAGAATCACTTACATCAAACTAACACACTTTGCATAGAGAGCTCATCTCCATCTATGCAATGCCATGACACAAATCAAATCACCATGAGAGGTAGCCACATGTATATGTAATGAAGCAAAAGAGAGTTGGAGTGAGAAATTTCTTTAGACCAATTGACTAAGTGTGGAGAAACAAACCAATGGTAAATTGAGAATAGAACACTTACTTGATTTCTCGCACACCTTTTAAGGGGAGGACAGACGCTGGCTAACCATCACGAATTGCGACACTTGAAAGTTTTGAAGATGAGTTCATGATCATTAACATAACCATGAGAGAGATCATGATGTATTTACAAGTTATTGAGGTGCTACAAATGGTTTATTGGGTTGATGGAGTAAGAGATTGTAGAATGGAAAGAGTGGAGAATAGAGTTGCACTTCCTCCAAAGAGGAGGGTTAGGAGGGAGGATGTGAAAGAGGGAGATTTGGGGTTTTCTCTACTATTGATCAAGAAAACAACATGAAGTTGAAAATATAGGTGTGTGTCCTTGAGTCTCTCCAAGGGGGGCTATTTATAGTTGTGTAGGAGTGGGATTATGCTACACTTAATTAGAGTAAGTGATTAGACCTAATTAAGTGTCCTTTGACCACTCATTGAATATTGGACATAAAAGGGACTATTTATTCACCAAAAATATCATTTTAGACCGTGAAGGCTCCATAGGGGTGCATAATGTAGGTGGGCCCCACCATGAGGCCCTACGGGTGGCTCCTGCGGGGTATCTCAACTTGTCTGTCTTTGCATTTAGAAAGCATCTTTAGGTTGGTCCCATCACATGCAAGTGACCTTGAACACTCATTGCTCTTCTAGAACATGAGTAGGGGAAAAATAAGATCTCACCCTCTTGATTTACTTGATTTACAGTTCCCTTTTGCTGCGAATCTGACAGATTTACACTATTTTAACCATAACTTTTTACCTGTAGATCAGAATGACATGCTTCAAAAGGCAAAATTGACCTTCTCAACATGTTTGATATGAATTTGGACTATTCGTCACGCCCATGCACCAAGGAATTCGGTTTGGAAGGTCCACACTAGGCTAGGGAACCTTTTGCTTCCAAGTCTTCTTGTATGGGCCCTTTGCTTGTATGCATCCAAGGGGAATCATGCTTTTCCAAAAGGCTATGATGCTTAAACAAATAGAGGAGGGTCCAATATTATTTGCTTGTTAAAATAATATACAATTGGAGTGTTTTTGAAAGGAGAGAAACTATATGTATATTCTTAAGAGATATTGGGCCACCTATGTAGGGGGCATAGAAGACTTGTAGAGAGGGACCATAATCTTTGGTAAAGACAAGTGGAGAGTTGATTTCCATGGGAATTTATCTATATGGGGTGGAAGATGGATATATTATTTTTCTACTACTAATTCACAAGAGGTAAGAAAGTTTGGGGGTATATAGTTGGTTATTGTATGCTTATTCTATTTACAAAGCAAAAAAGAAAAGGGTGGTAATATAAATATATGACTAAGGTGACATTTTTGGGAAGAGTATAATGTATGTGTCGCTACAAAGGTTAAACGAAGAGGGGGAATTTACTCTAGATAACTTAATAGTGTAGAAAAATATATACACATATGAGGAAGAGGACGTTGAGTAGGCTGACAAATGTTGCAAAAATATGGTTACCATTTTATGCCACTCACCATCACCTTTATCTTTACATCCTAAGCCATTTCCAAGAACCTAGCTTTGGCATGGCTGGCCATCCTCATCCACACATTGGACTTGATCACAACTTTGGTACCAATTTCCTTCATAGAAGCTTTTGTAAGCACAAAAACGTGAGCCCCATCGTCAATGTACACCTACACATGCACTTTGTTCTCAATCAAAACATCAATAATGAAAAGCACATCCACTGGATTCCCTACCCTTAGAACCACATTATGTAATGCATGCACATCACCTCGAATTTGTGGAAGCCTCAAACTAATGCTTTTAGACAACTGCCTCCTCAACTTAGGATTCAAAGCTAGCAATTGACCAAAGGTAATGTTACCCTTTTGTTTGTAAACATCACTCACTAGATCATACTCCCGGGGGCCCCACCAAAGCTAAAAGTATGACTGTTTGATCTTGTGACAATGTCTCCTCTTTCTTGTCTTCGACTACTCTCTACATTCAAACACTTTCTCTTTGCCTTTACGAGATCTGGTCTCACGTTCAACTTTTGTTTCCCTTTCTCCTCGTGCTCTTTTGTTAGCCAAAGCATCCACATCCTGCTTATCCACACCAATGATATTAACTCTAGGAAGTTCATCATTCCTTGGTGGAGTCGACGGTACCGGATCTGTTTAGCTACGACTTTCTTCCTTTTACCATTGAATTGACCTTGACCACTAGCTCTACCAAACAGCATGCACATACCTCCTCTCTCCCTTGGTGGATACAAAACCTCTAGAGCATAATGATCTTCTTCCCACAATTGTAGCACCTACCAAGCAGTGGCCTAGCTCTGCCTCTTACAGCCCTTTGTTGACCTCTATCCATCATAATTAAATAAATCTCTTGCATCTATTCAGAAAAATCTTGAACAATATGTATCCAATGTTGAGGTTATCATGCCTTGATTCACTTGATTCTCTACCTGGACTTCATCTCTCGAACTCAAGGGAGAGCCATGAGACATCACCTCATACCCCAATGCACCTTGGTCTATCTTCTTCTTAATTTTCCTACCCTTGACTTGTGCAATTTCAACAGCACCGTTGTAGTTCTGTGGACTCTCAAAATCTACCTTCTCTCGCACTTTGAGATGCAGACACCCCATGAATTTCTCCAATGTGAAGTACTCCCCATTTGATAACTGCATAGCATCTACAGACTCTACCCAACACTCTTCAAAATGGTTAAGAAAGACATCGAACTCTTCTTTTACATCTTGCTTTAAAGCCTTAAACCGTGCATCCAAGTTGACAGGTGACACCTCCTTTATGGAAATCTTACAAAAAGCAAGCCCACAGGGCCTGCCATACTTGCCTTGGTTCACCTTCTAAAGCATCAAACCATACCTTTTCTTTACCCCACAACACTAGCAAAACTGTCTACATCTTGCTATCCTCATTCGGCATACACAACGACAATATATATAGCTCAAAATCGGCCATTCATTCCTCCAGATTCTCTTCATTGGTAAAGATCAACCCGTAGCTTTGTGATGCTATCACTTCTTTGACAAAAAAAAACACCTTTTTTACCAAACCAGCAAGAAATGAGATTATCCTCTGTGGGGGGGCCCAGAAGATGGAGATGGGAAATGGAAACACACCCAGAAACACTCACAATAGTCTCTCTATAGCCCACAACATTTACAACACCCCACTTATCTCAAAATCACCTTAAAATGACACACTTTATTGTAAACACACACACACACCTCTACACCAACAAACACCAATACACTCTTGGGAATCAACAACCATGCATCACTTGCACTATTTCTATTGCACACCCCACAACCACATACAGTAACTCTCTCATTCTCTCTTTGCAACACAATGGGCTAGGGGAACACAGTCCCACATCGGCACCGCTACGCCAAAGAGAAGCAGAAGGATGAAATGGGAGACAATAGAAGGCCTACAATGGAGCTTGATTCAATCACCAAAAAACTCACAACACTCCACTCCACAATAAAACTTCTCTGCAAATCTCAATCGGCTCCAAAAGCCCTCTCCAAAATGCCCCTTATGGGGGGGATTCACAACTTTAGTAGGCGCTCCCTTCACTAGACAAGTGATTGGGTTTAATTTAGAAATATTGCAAGGAATGACATCTTTTCTTTACGGGGGTTCCCCTTAGTTTACATCTCATGGCTCTCCTCTTCTCTCCCTCGCTTGAGAATTCTCCTGGAGGCACCCTCCCTCCCTCTTAACACTAGCAATATTGCTAGTGGGGGGAGATAGGCCCCATCGTGTGATCAATCCCCAAGTAGGCTCCATTTTTCACATCATCAATGCCATCGATGCCACCTACAGCCACCAACTACCGCAGAATGCCATCGACTACACCATAGAGCACCTGTGCAGTGCCGCATGCGAGAGGGGAGAAGAGGACGCCATGGCTCCTCTCTCCCTCGTTCTTGGATGTTAATGAGGGTTCTTGGCCACCAAAAAACCTATTAAACTCAATAAAAAGTCTTTTTTTTTTAAGTGACACTTTGAATAGCTCCCATTCTTTGCCCCACTACTAGATTCCCTCTCCATAAATCCATAATGAAAATCCACTTTACTAACTACATGCCATGAGAACCCCGCCGCATTTTGACTTTTCCATGATTGCAAACCGATGCTCCAAAAATGAGAAAAAACCATCTGGTACGACCCTGCCCGCAAATTCTCCCAGCTTTGACCGCTAGTATCTCAACCCGACAAGTTGTCACTTTTTGCTAGCTCCCTATGCTTTATATTTGCCTTGCAAACCTTGAGGAGCTCAAAAAAATCCCTCACGGCACACCCAACGGAGGCGACCAAAAGGTAGGGTCGTTTATTTTCAGTCCGAAAAGACCAACATGCACCATAAATCAAGCTCTTCAGATCCATCAGCACTCCCAATCTTTGACCATTCCCATCCACTTGTCAAACCTAGCAGGAATCTACAAAGCACCTATTTTTCAAATTGCCATATCTCACACCGTGTAGCCCCGATTGATGAGACGTCTAGACCAGCTTGGAGAACACTTTGAGGGCCACCCTCTACATTTCCATTTTTGGAATTTGAACACTTTGAACAACCACCTTTGATAGACACCATGGCAGAGCACCTTCGCCTGCATAACCCCATAAAGCATATGTAGCTACAACTACATACCTACCCTTGATCTTCATGTCAGGCCTAGGGTAGGACCGGGTAGGCCAAGGGCCAGGATGGCTCCATGTGGTCAAGGGGGCCCTATTATTAACAAGGTAGGGACTTTATAGGCCATGGTTAAGTGGAGAGTTGCAGGCTCTAGACTCCTTAGTCTTATATTGGTATCAGAGCTCAGGGGAGGGAGGAGCTAGGGAGGAGGGAGGAGGGAGGAGGGAGGAAAGCCTTGCATGGCTATACATGATCTCTCTCTCTCTCTCTCTCTCTCTCTCTCTCTCTCTCTCTCTCTCTCTCTCTCTCTCTCTCTCTCTCTCTCTCTCTCTCTTTTTCAGTGTATCTCTCTCAATCTTTGATGCAAGTCATGGAGATGAAATCGATACAGAGCCGTGGGCAAGGCGACTAAGCAACATCTGGGAGTCAAGGAGCACTGTGAGTGTAAAGGCTCTTAGTTGAGAAAGTGAGATCTGTAGATCACCACAAAAGCAAGCTTTTTTGGCATTGTTGAACTCACGCTGCTGCTGCTGCTGCTGCTGCTGCAGGGGAGCAGTTTTCTTTCTTGAGCAGGCTTGGATGAGGTCTGTGGGTAGTGTTTCATTGCTTTGTACATCACTCTTCATAGCCAGCTAATATAATATAAGAGTCATGGGAAATCTTTATTAATAAGCTATCTTCTTGAATAAGTCAATCGCATTTGTGTCTTCTTCAATACGCTACTTCCTCTTTATAAGCTACTGGTAATCCCTTCTTTATCAGCACTTGTTATCCTCTTATTTTTGCAATCTTCACTCTCTTGTAACTTAGTCATTTCCTTATCTGATGGCGTCTTGGCAAGAAGACTTGGTTCTTCTTGTATGCATCTCTCACTTGCAGAGTGCAAACAAGGCAGTTAAAAGACAGTTCTTAGAGCGATACAAAGATCTCCTCTTTCCTCAGCCAAATTCTTGTGTCGGCCAGACGATATGCAAGACATGGCGACATCTCACAAGAGTGACTCTCTGGGGTAGATACCATTTCCGCAACAATACCCGACTTGCTATGGTTACAGAGGCTCTGGGACTTGGCCCTCAATACTATTACGTCAAAAGAACACGAGATCCTGAGTTCTCTGTAAGGTTGTTCTTGCTTGTGCAGTTTATCCCCCATTCCAAGATTTGCCTCGATACCATCTGGAGTCTTCCTCTTAGAGGTCCTTTTCTTTTCTCAACTCATACCCGAGAAATTGCTCAAGCTGTTTCTCGTAGAAGAATTCTATAGGGTGAGCGTCCTAACATGTGCGGCGCTTGCGATACTTGGTTATGTGACCATATAGTAGAGGATCTTTATAAGTTGTAAACGTTCTTGTCTCTCTTGTAATTACTTCCTGCCTCCCTTGTAAGTTTTTGGCTTTAATTGAAGAAACAACCCTCTTTGAAAAAATTAAGTATTGTCAATGTTTCCTTTTCTTCAAATGCCAATCTCTCTTCTTCAATTGCCAATGAGTTTTTAATGACTTCTCTTTACTGTGTACTTTTAATTTCTGCAAATGTTCTTTCATCTACAATAGTCTTGAGTAAGGATTCCAACTTTAAAGTTATTGGCTAACTCATAAGTTTGCTTTCTTATTCTTCTCAAGTCTTTGAATGATCCGCATAATTTGTGAGCTTATCTCTTGCACTTTCCCATCTTTAAGGGATTTCTTTTGGTAGGACTTTAAAAAAAAAAAAACTTGGTCATCACTTGTAATCTTAAGATTCTGTCTTATGACTTGCAATTTGGCAATCCAATTCTTCACTTGATCAAAAAAATCCTTTTGTCTCAAGATTATCTTGGTACAATTTACAGTAATCTTGAATTCTCATGAAGTCCTAACAATAGAAAACTTGGAAAATCCGCAACTCTTGCGCTCAACAAGACTTCTTCAATTCAGTGGGATAAGTACTCAATTTTTCATAGTATTGATGTAAACAAAAATGCCATCCTTGCCATTCCATGTAATCTTCCAATCCTTATAAATTCCAACCTTCATAAATCTCTCATTTATGAGCTTTCAACCCTAATCAATTCTCCTCTCTCAAGAAAGAGAAAAAGCCTTCATCAAAGCTTCCATCATACTTTCCATATACATCATCTCAATACTTCAAACTTGTAGCAACAATCTTGGCATCTTCCTGTACATCAATGCTCAAATTCTCAAGTATGGTTATCCTTTATTTTTAAAGTTTCAAAAAATATTATTTTCAGTTTGTACCCTTATGAAATTCAAAGCTTAGGTGGGCGGACAAAGCCCAAGTGGTCCAAAATGGAGTTCTAAGGTGAAGGTAAAGTGGGGGAGAAAATAAAAAATGTAAAACAAAACAACGAAAAATGCCTAGGCGCACTAGCAACATAGCTAGTGCACCCCCCTCAAGCTCAAGTGCAAAGAGAAGAGCAACTAGAGAGTAGATGAAAGAAGAGTAGACGCCTCCCAAGAGTTGCCAAATTGGGATGCCAAGGGGAGCAATCTGACAGCAGTTCCGAAAGTTGAAGGCCTCCCACTATAAAAGCTATTTTTTTAATCAAATAAGGGGATTTTTTTTGCCATTTGAAGCTTGCAGAGTGGATTTTTTGACAGACAAGTGTGCCTTGTTGGAATTAGGGTTGCAGAGAAACGCACACAGCTTGGAGAAGATAAGGAAGCTCAAGGCACACTATAGAGAGTGTGTTACTTAGTGTGTAATGAAAAGATAGATAGCCCTAGAGTCATGGGCGTGTATACAATGCTCGGGGGAAAACACCTCCTAAAGAGGGAAAAAATGCCCCGGCAGTCCTAGAGTGTTCACACACATCACCACCACATGTCTATGCTAACAAATCCCCCCTGGAGTGATGCGGTGAACGAGAGTTGTCACTTGAGTAAAGGAAAGTGCCATGCCCTGAGGACATGATCAGTCCACAAAGGGGAGTAATCCCAAATCTTTGCAGACAGCTTCAAGCTTCTCATGAGACAATGCCTTTGTGAAAAGATCTGCAAGGTTGTCCTGTGTTGGCACATAAGCCAAGCTGATCTCTCCTACTAAGAGTCTCTCCCCGACATAGTGGTAATGCACCTCAATGTGCTTTGTGCGAGCATGAAAAACTTGGTTCCTCGCAGATAGTGTTGGTAGTGTCATGTCCAATACCCAAATCAGCTATAAGGCGTCTGAGCCATACACACGCAATTGTATCTATTAAGACTGCCCTGTACTCAGCCTCACAACTCGAAGTGGCCACATTAGGTTCCTTCTTGCTCAACCATGATATCCATGAATTGCCAAGCATGAAACAAAAACCACTTGTGGATACTCGCGTGTCAAGCATGAAACAAAAACCACTTGTGGACACTCGCATGTCAAAACATCCAGCCAAATCTGAGTCCAAAAAATCATGTAAGTCTGGCCACAATGATCCCCCCTTGAGATAAAACAAGACAAGATGTAAAGTGCCACTAAGGTAGCAAAAAATCCTCTTCACAACCTACCAATGCTTAGACCCTGGGCTATGCATAAATCTGTTGGCCTGTGAGACTGCAAACTGAATATCTGGCCTCATGTTGCATACGTAAATGAGGCATCCAACATCAGTTTGGTAAAGAGTGACATCTGTAGGATCACCAACATCATGTAGACTCAATTTCAAACCTGTTTCCATGGGAGTGGCAATAGGTTTGCAATCCTCAAGTCCAAACTTACTTAGCAATGTCTCTATGTAACTTTTCTGACACAAGGCAATACCATCACACTGCTTAAACTGTATTTCCAAGTAATGATGCAACAGCCCCAAATCTTTCATCTTGAAAGTAGCATTCAAATCAGCCTTAAATTCAGCAATATGTCTCTCATTTGGCAAAGTGATCAGCAAATCATCTACATAATGAACCACAATGAGAAGTACATCACCCTCATGCTTTACATACAATGTGCTTTCTGTTGGACTATTACAAAAGCCTTATTTGATCAAATGGGTGTCAGCTTTCCCATACAAAGCCTTGTTACATTTGCACACCTTGTCCTCTTGTCCTTTCTTGACCAAACCGCGAGGCTGCGTTACATAAACTTCCTCAAATATGTCACCATTCAAGAAAGCAGTAACAATGTCTGATTGATGTACATCCCAACCAAAATGAGCTGCAAGTGCTCATAGAAAATGCACAGTAGTCATACGACAAGTGCGAGCAAAAGTCTCTTCATAATCTACGCCTTTTTGCTATGCATAACCCTTTGCAACAAGTCGAGCCTTATGGCGATCGATCTCACCATCCGGCTTGTGTTTCAACTTATAAACCCACTTCGTACCAATGGCCTTTTTGCCAGGAGGCAAATCACATAAAGTCCATGTGTCATTTTCTATAAGTGCATCATATTCTGATTGCATGGCAGCCATCTAATTTTTTGAATTTTGTGCTTCATCAAAAGACAGAGGTTCCTCAACATCATGTAAGCTAGACACAACCAAAGCATAACAATCTGATGCATAAGATGCATCTAGAGCCTGAACGAGTATGACTAGACAAAGGTGCATCCAAATTACTGTCACGCAAAGTGTGCACCAGCCATTTTGGCATTAGCCTGCTCATTTTCAGCCCTTTCCTCATCAAGTACATCATGTACAGCTGCATCATTAATAGGCTGATCTATAACATTTTTGGAAACCCCCATAGGCTGTACATTTGCATCATTGGAATTTACATTCAAACTTCCACCACTGAAAAGAGGCAACAAAGTGTCATAAATGTCTTGTGAGCTTACATTACTGTCTCTAGTACATGACAACAAGGGCTGAACAGAATCTTCCACAAACACTACATCCCGTGAAACCGAAATACGCTTTGTTTGCGGATGATACAACCTGTAACCTTTGATTTTAGCACTATAACCAACAAAATAACATTTGATAGCCTTATCATCGAATTTTCTGCCCTGCACTTGTGGCACTAAACCATAAGCCAAACAGCCAAAAACACGCATGTGCTCAATAAATGGCTTTCTATCATGCCATGCTTCATATGGAGTCATAGACTGCAATGCTTTCATAGGACACCAATTGAGTACATAAGTGGCACACATGACAGCCTCGAGCCAAAATGAATGTGGTAAAGCTTGACTCTTGAACATACATCTTGCCATTTCCGCAAGAGACTTGTTTTTCGTCTCAGCAACACCATTTTGTTGAGGCGTATACGTCACTGTACATTGGTGTTTTATCCCACGACTAGCCAGAAATGCATTAAATTCATGAGACATATACTCCCCCCCTCGACCAGAACGGAGGGTGCCCATAGTACATTTTGATATGTTTTCAGCCATAGCCAAAATTTGGTTGAAGCACGTGAAAACTTCGAACTTTGCTTTAAGCGGAAATACCCATGCAAGCCTGGAGTAATCATCAATGAAAGTCACGAAGTACAGGTAATTGCCCAAGGATGGATTTTGCATGGCCCCACAAACATCACTATGCACAAGCTACAACCTGCATGTGGCCCTAACTGAACCATCCTTTTAAAACTTAGAACGCTGCATTTTACCCAAAATACAGCCTTCAAAAACATGTTTGATAGGTGCTTCAAGAGGCGAAAAAGAAGCAATCATATCAGATTTCTGCAAACACAGCAAACTGGCAAAATTCAGATGCCCAAAATGTGCATGCCAAAGTTTTGCATCTGAAATAGCTCTTGAATCTGCAACTACATGTGCAAAATTTTGTCCACACTTATCATACAAAGTGAGCTTATATATCCTATGACACAAAAGGCCAGATGCAACAATTTCATCACCAAAACTGAGATCATGAACTGTACATCTGTCATCCACAAATTTGACTACAAGTCCAAGTCTAGGAAGTGCGAATATAGACAAAAGATTCTTCTTGATCCCAGGTACAGAAAGTGCATCAACAAGTGTGAAAGAACTATGATTTGCAGCAGTAAGCACAATCTTTCCAACCCCCTGAACCGGATACGAGGCATTGTTAGCACAAGTGACTAAATTCCCATGAGGGACAGACCCAAGAGAGGTGAAAAATTGATGATGTGAGGTAATGTGCTTTGTAGCACCACTGTCGAAATACCACACATGTGAATCTGCAGCAACTGACAAGCATGCATCATGGACAATAGGATTGTAAGTGCACTCTGCACTAAAAGCCCATTCTGCATCAACATCAGCATCACAGTCTCCTTTTACAGAAGACTCAACAATAACTGCATTTGTAGTGGAACCAGCATTTGCAGTGGAACCACCCTCTTTCTTTTTAGCCTCTTTGGCCTTCAACTTAGGACACTGCTTGATCAAATGATCATTAGCTCTACAATAATGGCAACACATCTTCTTTTTGCCCTTATCGCCAGAATTTCCAGACGAATTGCTGCCAAGCAGAAGCATTAGGAACAAAATTTTTGCCACTCGCAGTAAAACCATAAGAAGTGGCTACATTGTTGTTACCACCCTTTCTTTGAGAAGCAATAAAATCCTGTTCAACTGCATGCTGCCTAGTCCTCTTTTTTTTGGAAAGTGACTCTTGCAACAGCAATGTGCATAATGCATCAAACTTGACAACTTCAGGATTTCCTTGGGTCATTAGTCTCCAAGTACTAGCAAAAGTCTGGTATGAATCTTGTAAGGCATCAAGAACAGTCTGCACAAGGGAACTGTCTGAAATGACTTCACCTACAGAAATAAGTTGCTCACACTGATATCCTTGACACCAGCAACAAAAGTGTCCATATCATCTTCCTCATGCATAATCTTCGATTCCAGCTCTTTACGCAGCAAAGAAATTTTAGCCTCATTGCAGCTTGCATAAAGACCTACTAGAATATCCCAAGCCAGTATTGCAGATTTTGTTGAACGAATGTGAGAAACAATGGTGCGCTTCACAGACAACGCAATCAATGCATGAGCGTGCGCATCCTTTACATCCCAAAGAGCTTGTTCTGCCATAGGCAAAACAACTCTAACAGCAGCAATCCTTGCAGCAAGACCTGCAACATCCTCAACATCGCCTGAATCCTCAGAACCAGGATGTACATCAATGCCCTACACAATATCCCAAACGCCCTTTGACACAAGAGCATGTTGCATCATGTAAGCCCACACAGGGTAATTGTCCCCATCCAACCTGTCTCAATAGCAAACATCTTGAACACATCTGTGTTGTTGTTAGCCATTGTAAATGTTGCATCTGATGTGAAAAATGCCCCAAAAAAGGAGAAACAAAGCAGGAACAACACGTGCTATATAGCGCAAACCATAGAAGACTGTAAGGCACCTGTTATGCAAAAAATGACAGTGACAAAAATTCTACTCAAAATGACAAAATAGCCTGTGCAGTACTGCCTATAGTGGAAATGGAGGCCGAAACGAGCCCGAATCAGAAACCTGAGCAGACTAATGCTTTACGAGATTTTTTAGAATTTTTGTCGTCCTACGAACACTCGCCAAAGCTCACTGAAATCGAAGAAAGTGAGCAAGCGTGTGCTGGAGATGCTGGCGACTAAGCCCGGGAGGGCGCAACCTGCTCTGATACCAATTGTTGGAATTAGGGTTGCAGAGAGATACGCACATCTTGGAGAAGACAAAGGAAGCTCAAGGCACACTATAGAGAGTGTGTTACTTAGTGTTACTTAGTGTGTCAATAAATCCATTAGCACCCTCTTTGTAGAAGACAAGCTTCTTTCCAACTGTTTTTGTTCTTTTGCTTGTTGCATCCAGGTAATGCTCTTGGATAGCCCAAAAGTTGATTGCCTTACCTTTTTTTACTTCTTCCCAAAAGAGTGAGCTCTTCTTCAGGTTTTTGAGCCCCTTCATGTTCCAAGAGTAAAGAACAAAATCTTCCATTATTGAGAGAGGGGTGCGAGCTCCTCCACCTCAAGGAACTCTTCGTTAGTGCCTTCTTTCTTGTTCTCCTCTTCCATTGGTCCTTTATCCTTCTCCTTAGTAACCATGAGGTTTTCGGAATTGGTATCCCGAAGAACCTCAAAGATGTTACCATCGACGAAGGGGGGTTTTGGGATATTTGGCGGGATTGCTTTCATATGCTCAGTGGCTCCCACCTGGGATTTAAACTGCTTGCATGAGATATTAGATATTTGTTGCCACTCATCTTTTTTACCAAAAGTGGGTGACAAAATAATCTTCTGGAATAGTGGGGATGTTGTTTTCTTTTATGCAACAAATGTGAAGCAGGTATTTTGGGGTGGCCTTTTGATTGATTTTGGCAAGTTTCTCTTATTTCTTCCAGGTTTCCTTGATTGCAATATGTCCATCTTCTTGTGCCTTATTAATGCCCTTTGGCTCAAGATCCACAATTTTAGAATCCACTTGGAGCATATAAGGAATAATCTTTTCACCAGTTGTGGGGCTTGCGGCCGTGGTCAAGGCAACTGGTCACCATCTAGCAAAGTGTCCAATTTTGTTGCACTTGAAGCACACACCAAAGAAGGTGCCAAAGTTCAAAGGGATGACCTTAATAGTGGCCCCTATATTAACAACCAGATTCTTGGTCGTGGCTTTTTGATATCCCACCAAATGCACACCTTATTGGCGGCATTACCTGCTGCCTTGCTCGCTGAAACAAACAAAGGGGTGCCAAGGGCTATTGCCAAGTCTTTCAAGTTGCATCTCAGTAACAAAGGGAGATTGACAAATTCTAGCCACAGTGGGCACATCTCTTGGAATGAATTAGGGGTTTCAAGTAAGGGGTCGCAAGGGAGAATGCACAACGATGACCGGTTTAGATGCAGTGGGCTTTTGGCCAATACTCTTGCCACTATTGCCTCATCATTAAACTGCTATGATGGAAAGCCTTTAGCTAAATATTGAGCATTAGAGACCGAAGCACATTGATTCAGGACGTTGGTGTTGTCAAGACAATTGAGAAGCTCGGCTTTTGTGGGCACCCTGTCACAGCATGGTTTTTTCAATCTCGGCAGGCTATCTCTTAATCAGGGAAAGAGGGAAAACAATGATAAGGGCATCCTCCACTTCCACGCTTTGTTGGAGCGTTTTTTCAAGAGCTTGATATGCTCTATCTCCCTTGACAATGTACAGAGGCGTGGATGATGCCTCAGTTGGCAATGCACTGAGAATCTTTGACAATTATTTTTCTATTAGTGCCTTGTATCCTTTGAATTCCTCTTTGCTCCACCTCGAGATAACACCTTGTGCGCCCGTTGCGTTGGGCTCTTTTCGGACCTTTATACGTCACGTCGAGGGCAAGGTTATACGTCTCCCCTTGGGTCCCCATCACTGCCTTGGCGTATGTCGGCTTGTGTAAGTTATCCAAGGCCATAGGTAAAGGCGCATGTGTCTTGCCTAGCCACTCAGGTTATGGGCGCCCACCCACTATTCACCTTATTGGTTGTACACATATATAACGATAAGGAGCACTCTTGCTCCCCCCCCAACTCACCTTGCACTCCTTCTCTTTCTTTCCCTTCTCGCACACACCACACCACACACATTCCCCACTACATGGCACTCTTCAATTGGTATCAGAGCTACGAGAGCGACGGATCTTGGCTTGAGCTTGGTGTCTATGGAAGCTTGATGGAGCTTCTTTGAGCAGATCTGGACCGGAGCTGGAACTGGATCGGAGGAGATCAGCGGATCTTGGACCTCGGCATTCCTACCTCATGTGCAGCCCTCTTGCGGAGAAGGAATCTTTGAGAGAATGGATCTCTGGGCAGATATCAAAGCTTGAAGACCCCGCTCGTGTGCAAGCAACCTAAGCAACCATGGAATCTTGGAATCTCAGCTGGAGCTCATGAAATATATACAAGTAGAATCGAGTTTGTAGAAACGAGAAGAGCTTGGGACAAGGAAAATTGGGCAAGAGCAGCACACAATTGGGATCTACAGGAATCGGGTACTATAGAACCCGAGCAGCCTCGAGCAAGAAATTGAGTAGCTGAATCGGGAAATTGGAAATCGAATGTGCAGAGCTAAGACAAGAGGCACTGAATATTTTTTTCTGAGGAGGTGAGGATAAGGCAGTGAAAGCCTTTATAGTAGTTTGGACCAAGAAATTAGCACTATCTAAACCCTCATAACATAGCGCAATGAGAAGCATAAAACTAGAAAATGCAACACAACAGAGGCCTTTGAAGTAGTTGGAGTCTTGAGCAGCAAGGTGTAGCGCTATAGTATAGAGGCAGGGGTAGATACGGAAGAGCAAAGGGGATTGTGTGTGACACACACACACACACACACACACACACACACACACACACAAACAATTAGCAAATTGGGCAACGACCTTCCGCAGCAAATTAGAGCAAGGGGGACACCATAAGCCTCAATTTAAAAATCAACAAAGAAGAACAATGCATTATGCAGGAAATTAAAATTTGAGCTAATTTTTAAATTGTTTTAGAGTGTGTTCATGCACTCACTATCGAGAAAGAGAGAACCAAGAACCTTCTTCGATGATTGAAAAACTTTGGTAGCTCATCAATGGCTTTGAGCATAGTCCATTTGCATTGACGGCTTGGCATCAATTCCGACACCGATTTGGTGGTTTTTCGGCTTCAACGTTCTTCTCGGCATTGCTGACTTGGCATCGACAGTTATGACCTTGATGAGCGCTTTTGTCTGGTGGTGAAAGACGACATCAACCAGGTTCTCTTCTCGGCTTAGACATAGTGAGAGCGAGAGAGAGCAGTTGGGCTCTCCGCCACTGTAGCTTTGCCACCGACTACCCTCCCACGTGCCCATTCTAGAGCAGATTTTCTTTTACGGACATCCCCCAACAGCCTCGGCTTTCGACCTTAACACAGTAGGAGACAAATGAGACAGAGCGGCATCAACTCTCCTCTACCCCCCATCCAGAGCAGCTCGGCTTCGATATAGTCTCCACAGCATTTTGGCTTTGATGGTACTACCCAATTTCCAACTTCGATAACACACATTAGATGACCATACCGAAGGGGTTTTCCAGTGCGCGGCTCTCGGAAGACGATTTCAAATACAGGCAATAGATCGAATGTGCTATGTGTTTGGTTTTTGGTCGATGTGTTTTCCGACCAATGATCAATCCCCATCGTGTGATCAATCCCCAAGTAGGCTCCATTTTTCACATCATCAATGCCATCGATGCCACCTACAGCCACCAACTACCGCAGAATGCCATCGACTACACCATAGAGCACCTGTGCAGTGCCGCATGCGAGAGGGGAGAAGAGGACGCCATGGCTCCTCTCTCCCTCGTTCTTGGATGTTAATGAGGGTTCTTGGCCACCAAAAAACCTATTAAACTCAATAAAAAGTCTTTTTTTTTTAAGTGACACTTTGAATAGCTCCCATTCTTTGCCCCACTACTAGATTCCCTCTCCATAAATCCATAATGAAAATCCACTTTACTAACTACATGCCATGAGAACCCCGCCGCATTTTGACTTTTCCATGATTGCAAACCGATGCTCCAAAAATGGGAAAAAACCATCTGGTACGACCCTGCCCGCAAATTCTCCCAGCTTTGACCGCTAGTATCTCAACCCGACAAGTTGTCACTTTTTGCTAGCTCCCTATGCTTTATATTTGCCTTGCAAACCTTGAGGAGCTCAAAAAAATCCCTCACGACACACCCAACGGAGGCGACCAAAAGGTAGGGTCGTTTATTTTCAGTCCGAAAAGACCAACATGCACCATAAATCAAGCTCTTCAGATCCATCAGCACTCCCAATCTTTGACCATTCCCATCCACTTGTCAAACCTAGCAGGAATCTACAAAGCACCTATTTTTCAAATTGCCATATCTCACACCGTGTAGCCCCGATTGATGAGACGTCTAGACCAGCTTGGAGAACACTTTGAGGGCCACCCTCTACATTTCCATTTTTGGAATTTGAACACTTTGAACAACCACCTTTGATAGACACCATGGCAGAGCACCTTCGCCTGCATAACCCCATAAAGCATATGTAGCTACAACTACATACCTACCCTTGATCTTCATGTCAGGCCTAGGGTAGGACCGGGTAGGCCAAGGGCCAGGATGGCTCCATGTGGTCAAGGGGGCCCTATTATTAACAAGGTAGGGACTTTATAGGCCATGGTTAAGTGGAGAGTTGCAGGCTCTAGACTCCTTAGTCTTATATTGGTATCAGAGCTCAGGGGAGGGAGGAGCTAGGGAGGAGGGAGGAGGGAGGAGGGAGGAGGGAGGAGGGAGGAAAGCCTTGCATGGCTATACATGATCTCTCTCTCTCTCTCTCTCTCTCTCTCTCTCTCTCTCTCTCTCTCTCTCTCTCTCTCTCTCTCTCTCTCTCTCTCTCTCTCTTTTTCAGTGTATCTCTCTCAATCTTTGATGCAAGTCATGGAGATGAAATCGATACAGAGCCGTGGGCAAGGCGACTAAGCAACATCTGGGAGTCAAGGAGCACTGTGAGTGTAAAGGCTCTTAGTTGAGAAAGTGAGATCTGTAGATCACCACAAAAGCAAGCTTTTTTGGCATTGTTGAACTCACGCTGCTGCTGCTGCTGCTGCTGCTGCAGGGGAGCAGTTTTCTTTCTTGAGCAGGCTTGGATGAGGTCTGTGGGTAGTGTTTCATTGCTTTGTACATCACTCTTCATAGCCAGCTAATATAATATAAGAGTCATGGGAAATCTTTATTAATAAGCTATCTTCTTGAATAAGTCAATCGCATTTGTGTCTTCTTCAATACGCTACTTCCTCTTTATAAGCTACTGGTAATCCCTTCTTTATCAGCACTTGTTATCCTCTTATTTTTGCAATCTTCACTCTCTTGTAACTTAGTCATTTCCTTATCTGATGGCGTCTTGGCAAGAAGACTTGGTTCTTCTTGTATGCATCTCTCACTTGCAGAGTGCAAACAAGGCAGTTAAAAGACAGTTCTTAGAGCGATACAAAGATCTCCTCTTTCCTCAGCCAAATTCTTGTGTCGGCCAGACGATATGCAAGACATGGCGACATCTCACAAGAGTGACTCTCTGGGGTAGATACCATTTCCGCAACAATACCCGACTTGCTATGGTTACAGAGGCTCTGGGACTTGGCCCTCAATACTATTACGTCAAAAGAACACGAGATCCTGAGTTCTCTGTAAGGTTGTTCTTGCTTGTGCAGTTTATCCCCCATTCCAAGATTTGCCTCGATACCATCTGGAGTCTTCCTCTTAGAGGTCCTTTTCTTTTCTCAACTCATACCCGAGAAATTGCTCAAGCTGTTTCTCGTAGAAGAATTCTATAGGGTGAGCGTCCTAACATGTGCGGCGCTTGCGATACTTGGTTATGTGACCATATAGTAGAGGATCTTTATAAGTTGTAAACGTTCTTGTCTCTCTTGTAATTACTTCCTGCCTCCCTTGTAAGTTTTTGGCTTTAATTGAAGAAACAACCCTCTTTGAAAAAATTAAGTATTGTCAATGTTTCCTTTTCTTCAAATGCCAATCTCTCTTCTTCAATTGCCAATGAGTTTTTAATGACTTCTCTTTACTGTGTACTTTTAATTTCTGCAAATGTTCTTTCATCTACAATAGTCTTGAGTAAGGATTCCAACTTTAAAGTTATTGGCTAACTCATAAGTTTGCTTTCTTATTCTTCTCAAGTCTTTGAATGATCCGCATAATTTGTGAGCTTATCTCTTGCACTTTCCCATCTTTAAGGGATTTCTTTTGGTAGGACTTTAAAAAAAAAAAAACTTGGTCATCACTTGTAATCTTAAGATTCTGTCTTATGACTTGCAATTTGGCAATCCAATTCTTCACTTGATCAAAAAAATCCTTTTGTCTCAAGATTATCTTGGTACAATTTACAGTAATCTTGAATTCTCATGAAGTCCTAACAATAGAAAACTTGGAAAATCCGCAACTCTTGCGCTCAACAAGACTTCTTCAATTCAGTGGGATAAGTACTC
This sequence comes from Adiantum capillus-veneris, assembly GCF_014529385.1. Lineage (NCBI taxonomy): Eukaryota > Viridiplantae > Streptophyta > Polypodiopsida > Polypodiales > Pteridaceae > Adiantum > Adiantum capillus-veneris. The sequence goes on from NC_140954.1 coordinate 86,553,293, forward strand.
AATTTTTCATAGTATTGATGTAAACAAAAATGCCATCCTTGCCATTCCATGTAATCTTCCAATCCTTATAAATTCCAACCTTCATAAATCTCTCATTTATGAGCTTTCAACCCTAATCAATTCTCCTCTCTCAAGAAAGAGAAAAAGCCTTCATCAAAGCTTCCATCATACTTTCCATATACATCATCTCAATACTTCAAACTTGTAGCAACAATCTTGGCATCTTCCTGTACATCAATGCTCAAATTCTCAAGTATGGTTATCCTTTATTTTTAAAGTTTCAAAAAATATTATTTTCAGTTTGTACCCTTATGAAATTCAAAGCTTAGGTGGGCGGACAAAGCCCAAGTGGTCCAAAATGGAGTTCTAAGGTGAAGGTAAAGTGGGGGAGAAAATAAAAAATGTAAAACAAAACAACGAAAAATGCCTAGGCGCACTAGCAACATAGCTAGTGCACCCCCCTCAAGCTCAAGTGCAAAGAGAAGAGCAGCTAGAGAGTAGATGAAAGAAGAGTAGACGCCTCCCAAGAGTTGCCAAATTGGGATGCCAAGGGGAGCAATCTGACAGCAGTTCCGAAAGTTGAAGGCCTCCCACTATAAAAGCTATTTTTTTAATCAAATAAGGGGATTTTTTTTGCCATTTGAAGCTTGCAGAGTGGATTTTTTGACATACAAGTGTGCCTTGTTGGAATTAGGGTTGCAGAGAAACGCACACAGCTTGGAGAAGATAAGGAAGCTCAAGGCACACTATAGAGAGTGTGTTACTTAGTGTGTAATGAAAAGATAGATAGCCCTAGAGTCATGGGCGTGTATACAATGCTCGGGGGAAAAAACCTCCTAAAGAGGGAAAAAATGCCCCGGCAGTCCTAGAGTGTTCACACACATCACCACCACATGTCTATGCTAACAAATCCCCCCTGGAGTGATGCGGTGAACGAGAGTTGTCACTTGAGTAAAGGAAAGTGCCATGCCCTGAGGACATGATCAGTCCACAAAGGGGAGTAATCCCAAATCTTTGCGGACAGCTTCAAGCTTCTCATGAGACAATGCCTTTGTGAAAAGATCTGCAAGGTTGTCCTGTGTTGGCACATAAGCCAAGCTGATCTCTCCTACTAAGAGTCTCTCCCCGACATAGTGTTAATGCACCTCAATGTGCTTTGTGCGAGCATGAAAAACTTGGTTCCTCGCAGATAGTGTTGGTAGTGTCATGTCCAATACCCAAATCAGCTATAAGGCGTCTGAGCCATACACACGCAATTGTATCTATTAAGACTGCCCTGTACTCAGCCTCACAACTCGAAGTGGCCACATTAGGTTCCTTCTTGCTCAACCATGATATACATGAATTGCCAAGCATGAAACAAAAACCACTTGTGGATACTCGCGTGTCAAGCATGAAACAAAAACCACTTGTGGACACTCGCATGTTAAAACATCCAGCCAAATCTGAGTCCAAAAAATCATGTAAGTCTGGCCACAATGATCCCCCCTTGAGATAAAACAAGACAAGATGTAAAGTGCCACTAAGGTAGCAAAAAATCCTCTTCACAACCTACCAATGCTTAGACCCTGGGCTATGCATAAATCTGTTGGCCTGTGAGACTGCAAACTGAATATCTGGCCTCATGTTGCATACGTAAATGAGGCATCCAACATCAGTTTGGTAAAGAGTGACATCTGTAGGATCACCAACATCATGTAGACTCAATTTCAAACCTGTTTCCATGGGAGTGGCAATAGGTTTGCAATCCTCAAGTCCAAACTTACTTAGCAATGTCTCTATGTAACTTTTCTGACACAAGGCAATACCATCACACTGCTTAAACTGTATTTCCAAGTAATGATGCAACAGCCCCAAATCTTTCATCTTGAAAGTAGCATTCAAATCAGCCTTAAATTCAGCAATATGTCTCTCATTTGGCAAAGTGATCAGCAAATCATCTACATAATGAACCACAATGAGAAGTACATCACCCTCATGCTTTACATACAATGTGCTTTCTGTTGGACTATTACAAAAGCCTTATTTGATCAAATGGGTGTCAGCTTTCCCATACAAAGCCTTGTTACATTTGCACACCTTGTCCTCTTGTCCTTTCTTGACCAAACCGCGAGGCTGCGTTACATAAACTTCCTCAAATATGTCACCATTCAAGAAAGCAGTAACAATGTCTGATTGATGTACATCCCAACCAAAATGAGCTGCAAGTGCTCATAGAAAATGCACAGTAGTCATACGACAAGTGCGAGCAAAAGTCTCTTCATAATCTACGCCTTTTTGCTATGCATAACCCTTTGCAACAAGTCGAGCCTTATGGCGATCGATCTCACCATCCGGCTTGTGTTTCAACTTATAAACCCACTTCGTACCAATGGCCTTTTTGCCAGGAGGCAAATCACATAAAGTCCATGTGTCATTTTCTATAAGTGCATCATATTCTGATTGCATGGCAGCCATCTAATTTTTTGAATTTTGTGCTTCATCAAAAGACAGAGGTTCCTCAACATCATGTAAGCTAGACACAACCAAAGCATAACAATCTGATGCATAAGATGCATCTAGAGCCTGAACGAGTATGACTAGACAAAGGTGCATCCAAATTACTGTCACGCAAAGTGTGCACCAGCCATTTTGGCATTAGCCTGCTCATTTTCAGCCCTTTCCTCATCAAGTACATCATGTACAGCTGCATCATTAATAGGCTGATCTATAACATTTTTGGAAACCCCCATAGGCTGTACATTTGCATCATTGGAATTTACATTCAAACTTCCACCACTGAAAAGAGGCAACAAAGTGTCATAAATGTCTTGTGAGCTTACATTACTGTCTCTAGTACATGACAACAAGGGCTGAACAGAATCTTCCACAAACACTACATCCCGTGAAACCGAAATACGCTTTGTTTGCGGATGATACAACCTGTAACCTTTGATTTTAGCACTATAACCAACAAAATAACATTTGATAGCCTTATCATCGAATTTTCTGCCCTGCACTTGTGGCACTAAACCATAAGCCAAACAGCCAAAAACACGCATGTGCTCAATAAATGGCTTTCTATCATGCCATGCTTCATATGGAGTCATAGACTGCAATGCTTTCATAGGACACCAATTGAGTACATAAGTGGCACACATGACAGCCTCGAGCCAAAATGAATGTGGTAAAGCTTGACTCTTGAACATACATCTTGCCATTTCCGCAAGAGACTTGTTTTTCGTCTCAGCAACACCATTTTGTTGAGGCGTATACGTCACTGTACATTGGTGTTTTATCCCACGACTAGCCAGAAATGCATTAAATTCATGAGACATATACTCCCCCCCTCGACCAGAACGGAGGGTGCCCATAGTACATTTTGATATGTTTTCAGCCATAGCCAAAATTTGGTTGAAGCACGTGAAAACTTCGAACTTTGCTTTAAGCGGAAATACCCATGCAAGCCTGGAGTAATCATCAATGAAAGTCACGAAGTACAGGTAATTGCCCAAGGATGGATTTTGCATGGCCCCACAAACATCACTATGCACAAGCTACAACCTGCATGTGGCCCTAACTGAACCATCCTTTTAAAACTTAGAACGCTGCATTTTACCCAAAATACAGCCTTCAAAAACATGTTTGATAGGTGCTTCAAGAGGCGAAAAAGAAGCAATCATATCAGATTTCTGCAAACACAGCAAACTGGCAAAATTCAGATGCCCAAAATGTGCATGCCAAAGTTTTGCATCTGAAATAGCTCTTGAATCTGCAACTACATGTGCAAAATTTTGTCCACACTTATCATACAAAGTGAGCTTATATATCCTATGACACAAAAGGCCAGATGCAACAATTTCATCACCAAAACTGAGATCATGAACTGTACATCTGTCATCCACAAATTTGACTACAAGTCCAAGTCTAGGAAGTGCGAATATAGACAAAAGATTCTTCTTGATCCCAGGTACAGAAAGTGCATCAACAAGTGTGAAAGAACTATGATTTGCAGCAGTAAGCACAATCTTTCCAACCCCCTGAACCGGATACGAGGCATTGTTAGCACAAGTGACTAAATTCCCATGAGGGACAGACCCAAGAGAGGTGAAAAATTGATGATGTGAGGTAATGTGCTTTGTAGCACCACTGTCGAAATACCACACATGTGAATCTGCAGCAACTGACAAGCATGCATCATGGACAATAGGATTGTAAGTGCACTCTGCACTAAAAGCCCATTCTGCATCAACATCAGCATCACAGTCTCCTTTTACAGAAGACTCAACAATAACTGCATTTGTAGTGGAACCAGCATTTGCAGTGGAACCACCCTCTTTCTTTTTAGCCTCTTTGGCCTTCAACTTAGGACACTGCTTGATCAAATGATCATTAGCTCTACAATAATGGCAACACATCTTCTTTTTGCCCTTATCGCCAGAATTTCCAGACGAATTGCTGCCAAGCAGAAGCATTAGGAACAAAATTTTTGCCACTCGCAGTAAAACCATAAGAAGTGGCTACATTGTTGTTACCACCCTTTCTTTGAGAAGCAATAAAATCCTGTTCAACTGCATGCTGCCTAGTCCTCTTTTTTTTGGAAAGTGACTCTTGCAACAGCAATGTGCATAATGCATCAAACTTGACAACTTCAGGATTTCCTTGGGTCATTAGTCTCCAAGTACTAGCAAAAGTCTGGTATGAATCTTGTAAGGCATCAAGAACAGTCTGCACAAGGGAACTGTCTGAAATGACTTCACCTACAGAAATAAGTTGCTCACACTGATATCCTTGACACCAGCAACAAAAGTGTCCATATCATCTTCCTCATGCATAATCTTCGATTCCAGCTCTTTACGCAGCAAAGAAATTTTAGCCTCATTGCAGCTTGCATAAAGACCTACTAGAATATCCCAAGCCAGTATTGCAGATTTTGTTGAACGAATGTGAGAAACAATGGTGCGCTTCACAGACAACGCAATCAATGCATGAGCGTGCGCATCCTTTACATCCCAAAGAGCTTGTTCTGCCATAGGCAAAACAACTCTAACAGCAGCAATCCTTGCAGCAAGACCTGCAACATCCTCAACATCGCCTGAATCCTCAGAACCAGGATGTACATCAATGCCCTACACAATATCCCAAACGCCCTTTGACACAAGAGCATGTTGCATCATGTAAGCCCACACAGGGTAATTGTCCCCATCCAACCTGTCTCAATAGCAAACATCTTGAACACATCTGTGTTGTTGTTAGCCATTGTAAATGTTGCATCTGATGTGAAAAATGCCCCAAAAAAGGAGAAACAAAGCAGGAACAACACGTGCTATATAGCGCAAACCATAGAAGATTGTAAGGCACCTGTTATGCAAAAAATGACAGTGACAAAAATTCTACTCAAAATGACAAAATAGCCTGTGCAGTACTGCCTATAGTGGAAATGGAGGCCGAAACGAGCCCGAATCAGAAACCTGAGCAGACTAATGCTTTACGAGATTTTTTAGAATTTTTGTCGTCCTACGAACACTCGCCAAAGCTCACTGAAATCGAAGAAAGTGAGCAAGCGTGTGCTGGAGATGCTGGCGACTAAGCCCGGGAGGGCGCAACCTGCTCTGATACCAATTGTTGGAATTAGGGTTGCAGAGAGATACGCACATCTTGGAGAAGACAAAGGAAGCTCAAGGCACACTATAGAGAGTGTGTTACTTAGTGTTACTTAGTGTGTCAATAAATCCATTAGCACCCTCTTTGTAGAAGACAAGCTTCTTTCCAACTGTTTTTGTTCTTTTGCTTGTTGCATCCAGGTAATGCTCTTGGATAGCCCAAAAGTTGATTGCCTTACCTTTTTTTACTTCTTCCCAAAAGAGTGAGCTCTTCTTCAGGTTTTTGAGCCCCTTCATGTTCCAAGAGTAAAGAACAAAATCTTCCATTATTGAGAGAGGGGTGCGAGCTCCTCCACCTCAAGGAACTCTTCGTTAGTGCCTTCTTTCTTGTTCTCCTCTTCCATTGGTCCTTTATCCTTCTCCTTAGTAACCATGAGGTTTTCGGAATTGGTATCCCGAAGAACCTCAAAGATGTTACCATCGACGAAGGGGGTTTTGGGATATTTGGCGGGATTGCTTTCATATGCTCAGTGGCTCCCACCTGGGATTTAAACTGCTTGCATGAGATATTAGATATTTGTTGCCACTCATCTTTTTTACCAAAAGTGGGTGACAAAATAATCTTCTGGAATAGTGGGGATGTTGTTTTCTTTTATGCAACAAATGTGAAGCAGGTATTTTGGGGTGGCCTTTTGATTGATTTTGGCAAGTTTCTCTTATTTCTTCCAGGTTTCCTTGATTGCAATATGTCCATCTTCTTGTGCCTTATTAATGCCCTTTGGCTCAAGATCCACAATTTTAGAATCCACTTGGAGCATATAAGGAATAATCTTTTCACCAGTTGTGGGGCTTGCGGCCGTGGTCAAGGCAACTGGTCACCATCTAGCAAAGTGTCCAATTTTGTTGCACTTGAAGCACACACCAAAGAAGGTGCCAAAGTTCAAAGGGATGACCTTAATAGTGGCCCCTATATTAACAACCAGATTCTTGGTCGTGGCTTTTTGATATCCCACCAAATGCACACCTTATTGGCGGCATTACCTGCTGCCTTGCTCGCTGAAACAAACAAAGGGGTGCCAAGGGCTATTGCCAAGTCTTTCAAGTTGCATCTCAGTAACAAAGGGAGATTGACAAATTCTAGCCACAGTGGGCACATCTCTTGGAATGAATTAGGGGTTTCAAGTAAGGGGTCGCAAGGGAGAATGCACAACGATGACCGGTTTAGATGCAGTGGGCTTTTGGCCAATACTCTTGCCACTATTGCCTCATCATTAAACTGCTATGATGGAAAGCCTTTAGCTAAATATTGAGCATTAGAGACCGAAGCACATTGATTCAGGACGTTGGTGTTGTCAAGACAATTGAGAAGCTCGGCTTTTGTGGGCACCCTGTCACAGCATGGTTTTTTCAATCTCGGCAGGCTATCTCTTAATCAGGGAAAGAGGGAAAACAATGATAAGGGCATCCTCCACTTCCACGCTTTGTTGGAGCGTTTTTTCAAGAGCTTGATATGCTCTATCTCCCTTGACAATGTACAGAGGCGTGGATGATGCCTCAGTTGGCAATGCACTGAGAATCTTTGACAATTATTTTTCTATTAGTGCCTTGTATCCTTTGAATTCCTCTTTGCTCCACCTCGAGATAACACCTTGTGCGCCCGTTGCGTTGGGCTCTTTTCGGACCTTTATACGTCACGTCGAGGGCAAGGTTATACGTCTCCCCTTGGGTCCCCATCACTGCCTTGGCGTATGTCGGCTTGTGTAAGTTATCCAAGGCCATAGGTAAAGGCGCATGTGTCTTGCCTAGCCACTCAGGTTATGGGCGCCCACCCACTATTCACCTTATTGGTTGTACACATATATAACGATAAGGAGCACTCTTGCTCCCCCCCCAACTCACCTTGCACTCCTTCTCTTTCTTTCCCTTCTCGCACACACCACACCACACACATTCCCCACTACATGGCACTCTTCAATTGGTATCAGAGCTACGAGAGCGACGGATCTTGGCTTGAGCTTGGTGTCTATGGAAGCTTGATGGAGCTTCTTTGAGCAGATCTGGACCGGAGCTGGAACTGGATCGGAGGAGATCAGCGGATCTTGGACCTCGGCATTCCTACCTCATGTGCAGCCCTCTTGCGGAGAAGGAATCTTTGAGAGAATGGATCTCTGGGCAGATATCAAAGCTTGAAGACCCCGCTCGTGTGCAAGCAACCTAAGCAACCATGGAATCTTGGAATCTCAGCTGGAGCTCATGAAATATATACAAGTAGAATCGAGTTTGTAGAAACGAGAAGAGCTTGGGACAAGGAAAATTGGGCAAGAGCAGCACACAATTGGGATCTACAGGAATCGGGTACTATAGAACCCGAGCAGCCTCGAGCAAGAAATTGAGTAGCTGAATCGGGAAATTGGAAATCGAATGTGCAGAGCTAAGACAAGAGGCACTGAATATTTTTTTCTGAGGAGGTGAGGATAAGGCAGTGAAAGCCTTTATAGTAGTTTGGACCAAGAAATTAGCACTATCTAAACCCTCATAACATAGCGCAATGAGAAGCATAAAACTAGAAAATGCAACACAACAGAGGCCTTTGAAGTAGTTGGAGTCTTGAGCAGCAAGGTGTAGCGCTATAGTATAGAGGCAGGGGTAGATACGGAAGAGCAAAGGGGATTGTGTGTGACACACACACACACACACACACACACACACACACACACACAAACAATTAGCAAATTGGGCAACGACCTTCCGCAGCAAATTAGAGCAAGGGGGACACCATAAGCCTCAATTTAAAAATCAACAAAGAAGAACAATGCATTATGCAGGAAATTAAAATTTGAGCTAATTTTTAAATTGTTTTAGAGTGTGTTCATGCACTCACTATCGAGAAAGAGAGAACCAAGAACCTTCTTCGATGATTGAAAAACTTTGGTAGCTCATCAATGGCTTTGAGCATAGTCCATTTGCATTGACGGCTTGGCATCAATTCCGACACCGATTTGGTGGTTTTTCGGCTTCAACGTTCTTCTCGGCATTGCTGACTTGGCATCGACAGTTATGACCTTGATGAGCGCTTTTGTCTGGTGGTGAAAGACGACATCAACCAGGTTCTCTTCTCGGCTTAGACATAGTGAGAGCGAGAGAGAGCAGTTGGGCTCTCCGCCACTGTAGCTTTGCCACCGACTACCCTCCCACGTGCCCATTCTAGAGCAGATTTTCTTTTACGGACATCCCCCAACAGCCTCGGCTTTCGACCTTAACACAGTAGGAGACAAATGAGACAGAGCGGCATCAACTCTCCTCTACCCCCCATCCAGAGCAGCTCGGCTTCGATATAGTCTCCACAGCATTTTGGCTTTGATGGTACTACCCAATTTCCAACTTCGATAACACACATTAGATGACCATACCGAAGGGGTTTTCCAGTGCGCGGCTCTCGGAAGACGATTTCAAATACAGGCAATAGATCGAATGTGCTATGTGTTTGGTTTTTGGTCGATGTGTTTTCCGACCGATGAGAAATGTGCCAATTTTCAGGCGGTTTTTCTCACAAGTTGCGTAGTTCTTGTAGTGTAGATTATGTATGACTATGTGGGTCATTTTAGAGAGTAGTTTTAGCACAATTTTGTGCAGCATATGCTATATATGCATTTGCATATGCAGATACATCTTTCACTAGGTATAGCTTGTAGGTAGCAGGTTCACAAGTTTGCAACGTTTTTGGATAGGTACACGTCCATAGAGCCACTCGTTCAGGAGTGAGCATGTTTGCCAAGGCTTTGGCAGTGCATGTATACCGTTTGTGGATCTGTTTACTGAGACACTAAGTGTATGTCTATGCTTTATGTGATGCTAATAAGATTTTTTGAGTTTTCACTCAATTTTTAGGGAAAACTATGTCAAATTTTTCCCAGTTTCTCGCCATGCTTTATGTGCATCTACAATTTTACTCTTTGATGGTTTAGTGGTTGAGCTTGGCTCCCACTTTGACAGTTTTTGTCAATTTGGACATAGTTCAGTGTTCTTAGACGTATGATTCAGTAACAGAGATCTATGTCTGATACAGACACATGCTAGAGTAGTGGCTTCATATGCCAGTGATAGTGATGTCACGTTTGCTTTTAGCTTTCCTCCTACTCACATGTCTTTAAGAGGTGACTCTTTTCCACGTTGGTTACTAGATGAGGATGCAGTTTTTCACGTCACACCACATTGTGACTGGTTTAGCACCTTCTCTAGTGGGAGCTTTGATTGTCTACACTTGGATGATGGTTTGGCGTTTGACATTGTAGGTGCAAGAGATGTTTATTTGTCATTTCCCATTGGTGCATCATATACACTACGACATGTGTGTTATGTTCCTCAGCTGAGACAAAGCTTGATCTTAGTGAGACAATTAACAGATTTTGGGTGTCTGATGGTTAGCAGATGCATTGCGGTTCATTAGTGATTGCCAACGGAGCACATAGTGGCTTGGTATATCCTATGCATGTGTCTGAGGCTTGAGACGACATAGTCTCAATTTTTTTGCTGCCAGCATGCTTTGAGCGAGAGACGAGAAGTGTCTCCTTCGCGGGTGAGCTCCACCATGCTCGCAAGACAGAGCATTTAGCTGTGCAGGATGTGCTAGTAGACTCTATAGAGGCAAAGATAGAGCGGCATTGCTCTAATGAGCCACATCAGGTGTTGTTAGAGTCTGTGCAGGTTGAGGTAGAGCGGGTTTGCTCCCTAGAGACATAGGCAGAGATGACCGACATGGAGTTCTTTGATATACTCATGCTCGAGGATGATGAGTTCGTGCAAGGATGCATAGTTCCATCTACGAGTGAGAGGGACATAGCCATTCGAGTGTCGATGTTGACACATTTATACATGATGAGTAGTCCCGATGATGCAGTACATGTACGTAGGATAGGGGAGGTGAGTACATCCAGGTTTGCATAGATTTCATTAGCGTTCGAGCGTCTCATGAATGACCTACTAGTGTCAAGGCCCGACCTAGCAGCTGCAGTGGGAGCATTTGTAGCATGGATTGTCAGTCATACAATGACTGACACTAGCATGATGTATAATGGTGTTTTGCAGACCATACAGAGGTTTCTGCAAGATTTACATGCAATCTCTAGCATGGTACACACGCTTGCCTATCACTAGGGTCGATATGACTGCATGTAGATCAGTTGAGCAAGCCAATGGGTGTAGGTTGTGAGAGTCTCTTACCTATTTTTTTGTACATACTAGTAGTATAGCTAGTAGGACCCACTTATCGGCACAATCAAATTTAAGTGGGAGATTGTTGGGGAAAAGGCGTCTGTGCCTTGCCCGACCGCCCACGCTATGGGCGCCTGCCCATTGCTCACCTTATTGTTTGTACATATATACAGCAATAAGGAGTATCTCATGGTGAGCCCTACTCCTCCCACACAACATCTACTCTCTTTCTCTCCCATTCTCGTATGCACACATCGTAGTGGAGTTTTGTCGACCATACAAAGTTTTTTGCGGGATTTACATGCAAGCTCTAGCATGGATACACACACTCGCCTGTCACTAGAGTGGATATGAATGCATGTAGAACAACTGAGCAAGCCAGTGGGTGTAGTTTGAGAGAGTCTCTTGCCTTTTTTATTGTACATACGAGTAGTTTAGCTAGTAGGACCCACTTATCGGCACATTCGCCTTTAAGTGAGAGATTGTTGTGGTAAAGGCACCTGTGCCTTGCCCGAACGCCCATGTTATGGGTGGCCGCCCACTACTTACCTTATTGGTTGTACATATATACAACAATAAAGGAGTAGATCATTTGTCTTGCTCCACACCACACACCTTGCATTCCTTCTCCTTATTCCCCTTCCTTCACGTGTTGCACACATTTTGCACTGCACGGCACTCTTCAATAGGGTTGGTGTGACCCGACTCTTAAAAAAATTACCAAGAAGAACCTTGAGAATCTATAACCCTCACAATGGATCGCGATTCATTAACTCAAGTAGAGTGGATGAAATCGTGAACTGAATAGGCTATATCCTTACGAGGCAGCGCCGACTCACCAATGAACACACGAGTTATGTGTTCACTCTCACACAAGGAAATCAGCCGTAAAGTTGGATGATAACACCTATCACAATCCGTGGGAGAAGATCACGATCCTAGAGCTGCCCAAGCAATAGCGCGCATGCCTTCTTCAGATGCATCATTGAGGCATGCAAATGAAACCTAAGGCTTAGCAAATAAGTGCACAAACAAAACCTAAGTCTTAGAGAATCCAAACGTAGAACTTGACGCAAGCGCACCAAGAAAAAAAGGTGCAAAGTGCACTCATCCGAGCCTAGCCCGGAGCCTAGCCCAACCCCCCACAAGTAGGAAAACGTGTCCAAGAGCGGGGTGAACCCGAAGCACAAGAAAACACCTCAGCTCCTTACCATTTTAATGATATTCACTTTAGAGAAACGGAATCGCTCATTCACCATTTCCGTTGAAGTCTTTTGCTTTTCAACCTTAGAAATACCTTACAATGACACCACTCTATATCACACAAGACCAAGCGAGCAAAAACAAAGCCTAGGGCGGTGTTGCTGATGGAGGATCAACTGGTTGTGGCAGGGCTTGGTTGCTTCATGGCAGCTGTCGGCATCCAACACTCAAATCTTTGAAGGTGCATGGCTCACCTAAACAGCATGGAGTCCTTGATTTTTGGTTTTTTCATTTGGTTGTTCGTGGTGGAGCTTCCATGGGCCATGCCGTGGCTCGACTTCCTTGTGATCAGTTGGTGATGGGGACATCGGACCCCGCCCTTTCTTTCAGCTTGTTGATCTCGCAGGTTCTTGCCTCTATGCTGTCATGCTCTATGTATACTTTTTGTTTCTCTTGTACGAGCTTATGGTCGAAACATGGTGGGGTGGCTCCCCGATTAGCCCAATGTAATGGTTATTTTTTGTTGTTGTGGATGGGATGATGTGTTATGTTGGGTGCCTTGGCTCGGATGCTGAGCAGGCTGTAATGTATTTTTTTTTATTTTCTCAATATAATTTGCTCACTGTTGTAAGTTTTACCCAAGAAAAACAAGTGAAAGGGTCACGATGGCTTTCAAAAACAATAAGAAAGTGTAAGGTTGAATTAAACTGGTATCAGTGTTTGGGAAAGGATTACCTCAGCTTACTCTTGAGCCGATTGAAAATCGAGACTAGCTACTTGCAAACCATGGTAAACGGAAGAAAAACCGATGAAATACGTGAGAAAGTCGTCCAAAAATTTTGCAAATCTCAAAATTTTTGCTAGTATTTCAGGTTTTCTTTTTTGTGAGGAGGAAACTTGATCAACAGCCGCTTAATAAAAGAGACTTTCTCGAATGTTAACACTCATTGGAATCAAGCTATAAAGTGCAAGAAATGTAAAGCCATGTGAAGTTGTGAAATGAAAGGTGAAATAAGAAGAACTAATTAATATATGTGTGTGTATAGAATTTATTAGAATTATGCAAGGTGAATCTTCACTTTAACATTCTAAAACAATAGAATGCAAAAAAAAACATATATGTGTGTGTGTGTGAAATTTATTAAAATTATGCAAGGTGAAGCTTCACTCTAGCATTCTAAAACAACAGAATGCAAGAAAAATAAAGATATGTTATGATGTGAAATGAAAGGTATGTCTCCATCATGCACAAACAATGAAAGTCTCCCTCCCACAACACAACACTAAGCGTTTCTTTCTTTTAGAAAGCCAAAAAACCTTACAATGAAAAGGAAGGTCGAAGGAGGATGGTGAATTCACTTTTACACTTACATTTTCAAGACCTTTTGACCAAAGTATCTTTTGTATCTTTTGCTTTTAGGAATTATAATGTCCCATATGTCCCATCTCACTAAGCAAGATGTGGTCGAGTGCCTTTAATCTCAGAGCACTCGCCTTAAAGCGAGAGAATTGTTGAGGAGGTTATCTATATTATATATGAAGCAGCTTAAATTTTTCAAGGAAAGAGAGATCCTCCATGTGTCACTATCTGCTTCACTTAAGAGAAAACCTTATAAGACTCTATTAAAATGCAAAAATCAATGTAGAAAGATTTAAAATACAAAAGTGAATAGTAACATTGGAGGAAATGAAAAGACTTTTGGGAACTAAAAATCAAAAACTTTCTACTTTACACAAAATAACCGAACCCATTTACGTACACATAACAAAAAGACTTTGAAAAATGTAAAGTCAGAAGGCTTTCTACGTTACATAAAGTAATTGGTCCACCTTAAGTGCACATAACAAAAAAAATGACAATTGTTGTAAGTTGTGACTTTTGCATTTTAAATCTTTCTACCCTTGACCTTTGCATTTTAGAATAGGGGTTTTATAAGATTTTCTCTTAAGTAAAGCACTGAGTGATACATGGAAGGTCTCTTCTTCCTTGAAAAATTTAAGCTGCTTCATATAAAGTATACATATTTTATTGTTTAATGAAAATCTAATTTTAAAGATAAATTTGCCTTTGTTTTTTCAAAGGGTTTTTTTTAAGACCAATATTGATATCTTTTAAAAGTTTGTGGTGCAAGTGTATTTTCAAATATATTTTTTTTGCCAAACTCACATTTGTAAGTGAATGTATTTAAATCTCAAAGAAATTACAAAGCGGTCTCAAGCTTAAGCTGAGCCTTGAGGTGCTGAAGACTACACATTTGTCCTCTTCTCGAGGCTACCAAGAACACAGTAGGTGTACAATAATAACAAACTTTTACTTACCGCAGCTTGCCACAACGACATCAGTGTTTTCTGGAAATAAACAAGTGTATTTTCAAAATTCTTAAAATAACTATAAAGAGACACTTCTATACCCTTTCTTAAAGTGCTTGAGAAATTATTGAGCATTGGGCACTTGTGTTGGTTGTAGACATGTAGTAGTGTTAGAGTGTATACGCGCTTCACCAGGGGCACTTTTCTCCCACTGGGTTTTTTCCCCTGGACATCTGGTGTGAAAGGACACCTTATCTCTTAGGGTCTCATATAAGCTTTGTAGCTCTTAGTTTGTAAATACTCTATTATTCTAATACAGAGAGATAGACTACAGAGATCTCATACGCAAGCTCTGTGTCTTCTCCTTCTCCATCTTCTTCCTACTCTGAGTTGCTATCTTCCTTCTGTTTCCTGTTTCATCATCTTCAACAATTGGTATCAGAGCAAGGTGATTTCCAGAGCCTCTACTTGCGTTTTCACGTTCGCGTGCGCAATCGCAGTTTTCAGGCAGTTTTCGAAAAATTTGCTCGTGGGAGCATCCTCGACGTTCCGGGAGTATTCTCGCAAGGTGACGTGGGGTTTTGCCCCCCTTTTGAAGTCGTTCGAGCCCTCAGAATTTTGTTCTAAGCAGCATAGCAGAAGTTACTTTTCGAAGGCGTTTAGATCAAGAGGGTGTGCTTTATGACAGATTTTCTTTAGGTAAACAGTTCTTTTGGGAAGCAGCTTGTCTTAGCTTTGTGCTGAGATTTTGTGTAGAGTTTTTCTTGCATTGGAGAGGAGATTTGTGAATCTCTTGGAGGTTCTTTTGCTCTCTTGTGTGCATCCACAGTATGGCTCAATCTACGGAGAAAGAGATTTTTGGTGTGTTTACATCCGAAGACAAATTGGATGGTACCAACTATTCTCTTTGGTCTTTTATGGCCAAAAATGTTTTGGTTGGTAAAGGATTGTGGGATTATGTATCTGGAGATGAAGTTCGTCCAGGTAGCATTGCACCTGCCATGCCTGGTCGTGGTGCAGCTGTTGATGTAGGACCCTCACAAGTCACTCCAGAGCAAAAGAAATGGGATACTAAAGATGCACAAGCTATGGTTGCGATTGCCTTAACCATAAAGTGGACAATCACACCACATATCAGATCTTGTAGAACTTCTGAGGATGCTTGGGACACTCTGCAAGCTATGTTTGGAGAAAGAAACGCTGCCAGAATAGAGTTTTTGAAGAAACAACTTGACAAAATACAGATGGACGAAGGTGACGATATCGTCGAGCATCTTACAAAAATCAGGGATCTTAAAGAGCAATTGCTTAGCATTGATGAAGTGATTCCAGAGAAGGACTTGGTTTCCAAAACACTCAATTCACTACCACCATCTTATTTGACTTTTCAGACTTCTTTGACTCTGTCTTTGCGAGCTAATCCTAAGCCTCTTCGTTCTGAAGAGTTAGTGGCTTTGCTATTGCAGGAGGATCAATCACGTAAGAACAAGTCTTTATAGGTGGATGGTATGGATCATGCTCTTGCTGTACATAACAAAAACAAGGGTAAAGAGAGTGCTCATCACTCCAAGTCTGGTGCAGGACAGTCTTCAGAGAAGTCTAAAGGTGATTCCGACAAGTCCAAGAAGAAAGGTAAATGTCACTACTGCACAAAACCTGGTCACTACATTAGTGAGTGTAAACAACGAATTGCTAAAGAAAAGAAGAAAGAGTCAAGTTTGGTTGTTTCAGCTTCTGGTGATTCTTCTACAGCTAAAGAAGAGTCTGCAAACTTTGTGCAGGATTCTTATGCTTTCTTAGTATATTCAGATTTTTCTACTTACAGTGTTGACGAGACACAAATGATTTGGTACTTTGATAGTGGTGCATCCAGGCATATTACTTCAAGGAAGGATTTGTTTTGCTCATTGGATGCAGCTCCAGCAGGAAAGAAGGTGACATGTGCAAATAATGCTTCTTATCCAATCAAAGGCGTTGATAAGATTTTGATTACCATTTCAGATGGTTCAGATTTATGCTTGCCAGATGTCTTATATGTTCCAGGGATCAAGAAGAATTTGTTGTCTGTATCCTCTCTTGCAAAAAATGGTCTTCGGGTCATTTTTGAGGATGACAGATGTGTTGTACGAGATCGAGAGAATGGTTATTCTCTTATCACTACAGGTACGCTGGAAAATGGACTATTTGTGCTAGATCGTTATGAAAACCAGATTCAGGTATGTATTGCAGAAACAAAGACTCAGGCCATGCAGGATGCTGAGTTGTGGCATGCTAGATTTGGGCATGTTGGTTATGGCAGTTTGATGACTTTACAACGTCATAATATGGTGCATGATTTGTCTATATTGGAGATGCCACCAAGACATGTATGTGAAGGTTGCGTTCTTGGAAAGATGCACAGATTTGCATTTTCGCAGGATGGTTCAGTTAGAGGGACACGAAAGTTCCAGCTTGTACACAGTGATGTATGTGGTCCTATGAGGACGCCATCTATGGGAAATAGCCTTTATTTTGTGACCTTCATTGATGACTTTTCCAGGTTTTGCTGGGTGTATCCACTCAAAGCAAAGTCAGATGTGTTTGCAATTTTTCAACATTATGTCGCCATGGTTGAAAATGAAACAAGTTGCAAAGTACAGACTCTTCGTACCGATCAAGGAGGTGAATACATGTCAGGTGCATTTAAGGATTTTTTGGGAAAGAAAGGCATTAAACACCAATGCACTATGCCATACACACCACAATTGAATGGTGTTGCAGAAAGGAAGAACAGGTCTTTAATGGATACGGCTAGATGTATGCTCAAGGCTAAGAGTTTTCCTCATAAGCTATGGATGGAGGCAGTTGCTTGTGCAGCACATGTTTTGAACAAGTGTCCTACTCGTGCCTTGAAGACCATTAGTCCATATGAAGCTTGGTATGAGAGAAAACCTTCAGTCAGTTATCTTCGTGTTTTTGGTTGTCTTGCTTATGCTCACATCCCTCAACAGTTATGTGGGAAGCTTGATGATAAGGCAATCAAATGTATATTTGTGGGGTACAGTAGTGGAAGTAAAGGTTATAGACTTTACAATCCTGCTACAAACAAGATTTTTGAAAGTCGTGATGTAATTTTTGCAGAAACTACTGCTCAACCTATGGTTGCTTTTAATGTACCTCATATGCAGACACATGATGTATTTGAAGGTTTGCTTCCTTCTTTTGTGGAGAATCAAGAATCACAACAGGTTGATAATCTTGATCAATCTTTTGATCAGCATGAGACACCTCATGATGTAGAGGAAATTGTGCATGAAGAGCAAGAAGTTCTCAGGGAAGAAAGAACCTTGTCTAGATGGGTTCAAAAAACTTTGCAGGATACAAGTTGGATGCACCGTTGCCACGAAAAACACGTGTTGGTACTACTTTTGGCAGAGAGTAAGTAGATTTGGCTTGCTTTAGCACTCTTGGTGATGCAGATGAGCTTGATTCATTTGAACAATCTTTAGAGTGTGTTCAGTGGAAAGATGCTATGCAGCAAGAAATTGATTCTATTCATAAGAATCATACAGGGGATCTAGAGGACTTGCCTACAGGTAAAAAGCCTATTGGTACAAAGTGGGTTTTTAAGGTAAAAAGGAAACAAGATGGTACTATTGACAGGTACAAAGCAAGGCTTGTGGCACAAGGCTATGCACAACAGAAAGTCATAGATTATGATGAAACCTTTGCTCCTACTTCTCATGCGTCCACGGTTAGATCACTAGTTGCAATTGCTGCTCATCATGGTTGGAAAGTGCATCAGTTGGATATCAAAACTGCTTTTTTGAATGGTGATTTGCAGGAAGAAGTTTATGTAAGTCAACCAACTGGTTTTGTTGTAAAAGGTCAAGAGCAAAAGGTATGTAGATTGCGTAAAGCTTTGTATGGTCTCAAACACGCTCCAAGAGCATGGTATGAGAAGATACATACTTATTTGATTGGCCAGGGATTTCAGAATATTCCAACAGAAAGTACTTTGTATGTCAAAAAGAGAGATAGAGTTCTCATTATGCTAACACTTTATGTGGATGATATGCTTCTTACAAGCAATATTGCAGATGAAATTGAAGCGTTTAAAGATGCTTTGAGAAAAACCTTTGAAATGTCTGATCTTGGTTTGCTACATTATTACTTGCGTATTCAGTTTTTGCAATCAGAGGATGGTATATACATGTTGCAGGCCAAATATTTGCATAAAATTTTGGACAAGTTTGGTATGCAAAATTGTAAACCAATCTCTACACCCGTAGAAATTGGATCAAAGTTGAGCATGCACGATGCTGGAGAACCTTTTGATGTACATACTTATGCAGCAACGGTTGGTTGCTTGATATATTTGGCAGGCAACACTCGTCCAGACATTCAATTTGGGATTTCACAAGCAAGCAGATTTATGCACAGCCCAGGTATGCATCATTGGCAGACTGTGAAGCTCATACTTCGTTACCTTTCAGGTACCCCTAATCTTTCCATGTTCTTTCCAAGGGGGGATATGTATGGAAAGCACAGTTCTATGCAGCTTCTTGGTTACAGCAATTCAGATTGGGCTGGTGATTTTGACACACGACATTCCACAAGTGGGAATTGTTTTTTCTTGGGAAATGCATGTATATCTTGGCTAAGCAAGAAGCAACACACAGTGGCTACATCAACTTGTGAAGCTGAGTACAGGGCATCTTTCACGGCAACAGTTGATTGTGTATGGATACGTAGGTTATTGACAGATCTTTGTGAGTGTCAACAGGCACCCACTACCATTTTCACTGACAGTCAGAGTGCTATGGCAGTTGCAAGGAATCCAGTATTTCATGCAAGAACAAAGCACATAGAGGTTCACTACCACTATGTCAGGGAAAGGCTACATGCAGGGGAGATCACACTAACTTACTGTCCTACACAGGATAACATTGCAGATCTATTTACGAAGGCGTTATCACGAGAAAAGTTTGAAGCTTTCCGAAAAGCTTTGGGCTTACTCTCATACACATGATGATCTGCTACCTTGTACGGATTCACACTATCACTACAGGGGGGGATTTGTAAACATGTAGTAGTGTTAGTGTGTATACGCGCTTCACCAGGGGTACTTTTCTCCCACTGGGATTTTCCCCCTGGACATCTGGTGTGAAAGGACACCTTATCTCTTAGGGTCTCATATAAGCTTTGTAGCTCTGAGTTTGTAAATACTCTATCTTTCTAATACACAGAGACAGACTACAGAGATCTCGTACGCAAGCTATGTGTCTTCTCCTTCTCCATCTTCTTCCTACTCTGAGTTGCTATCTTCCTTCTGTTTCCTGTTTCATCATCTTCAACATTGGTGTCCCTTCCCTCCCAATTTATCAAAAACTATAGTGAGTGCATGTATGTGTGTGCAT